>NC_092414.1:218094562-218280229 GCF_040894005.1 Engystomops pustulosus
GTGCTATCAATTCATTACCCAAAAATAACCTCCTTGGCACATGTGTACGGCCTCCTGTACTTACGGTCCTTGGGCAGAGGTGATAATATATTCCAGCTTTGTGTTCTGCTCGGCTTCAGTCCTGTTCAGGCAGTGCAGGCGGATACCGTTCAGTGCGGTGTCATCTTCCACTTTCTGCATTTTTTCTACCTAAATCAGATGATTAAAGTTACATTTGAAGAATAGATAATAATTATTAGTATAAATGTATTAATAAGTCATTTATTCCTTGTATCACTTGGCAGTGGAATCTTGCCGTTGGATCTGTTCCATCAAATGTTCAATTTGTTCTGAAAGGAAAGGGAAATAACGACAATCTTTTTTTTTTCCTGGGGTCAGTATTCCTTGTTGAGGGGGGGGGGGGGGGGGTCACCCTGGGCAGTAGGAGATTCGAGATGATGCGTCTTCACTCTCATATAAATACTTAGCTGTGGGTAATATGGATGCATAGTGGACCTGCACGGGGGTCTCTGTTATCTATACGCTACCCTGAAGGTATGTTTATTAGGCACTGTCACAGGCGCCCCTGCGACCCCCTATCCCGTATCGCAGGCGCACCCGTGTGCCTCCCTGTGCCCCCCGAGCCAGCCTGCACGCCATCTTACCTTCCCTGGCTCCAGCGGCGTCCCTGTCACCCACACCAGCTCTGTAAAATTTAAAGGGTCAATGCGCCAATAATTGGCCTGATAAATTGCCTGCCCATTCTTGTGCCCCCTGTGGGATCTTTGTGCCTCATGCCTTAGTAAAAACTTCTTCCTATATTCTGTATGTTCTGTGCTCCTCTGTTTGTGTCCAACTCCGTCTCTGCCTCATGATTCTATACTACATATACTACATGGCAGTACGATGTATGCATTTTATACTACAGGGCAGTACGATGTATCCATTTTATACTACATGGCGGCACGCTGTATTCATTTTATACTACATGGCGGTACGCTGTAAGCATTTTATACTACATGGCAGTACGCTGTATTCATTTCATACTGCATGGCGGTACGCTGTATGCATTTTATACTACATGGCGGTACTCTGTATTCATTTCATACTGCATGGCGGTACGCTGTATGCATTTTATACTACATGGCGGCACGCTGTAAGCATTTTATACTACATGGCAGTACGCTGTATTCATTTCATACTGCATGGCGGTACACTGTATGCATTTTATACTACATGGCGGTTTGCTGTATGCATTTTATACTACATGGCGGTTTGCTGTATGCATTTTATACTACATGGCGGTATGCTTTATTCATTTTATACTACATGGCGGTACTCTGTATTCATTTTATACTACATGGTGGTACACTGTATGCATTTTATACTACATGGTGGTACACTGTATGCATTTTATACTACATGGTGGTACGCTGTATGCATTTTTTACTACTTGGCGGTACGCTGTATGCATTTTATACTGATGTCAATAATTAATCAGGAGCAGGGGAGGTTACAGAGTAGATTACAACCAGGCCTCTTGTCATTAGAGCAGCACCCATGGAAGATTCAAATGAATGTAAGTGATTAAAATAATATTGGTTATTAATTGAACCAAACCTTTAAAAAATAAAATTTGCAGAACAAATCTGGATGAAAAAAGTAAAGGTGCCACGACAGAGAAAGAAGTGCAGGCTCTAAGCTAACCATCGACCCCTGGCCCTGCCTACTTCCCAGCACTGCACTAACCAACCAGAGACAACTTGACAACACTACCTACTCCGATTATGTCCTCAGAACAGATGACAAATGAGCAGAGAGAGACACAAGTTAAGTCAGGATAACCAAGCTGGAGACATGGTACAGTATTGTGAGGCAAAAAGTAGCAAGAGTCAGAATACAGTATTAGCACAATAGTGGAGGAAGAGCAACTTCTGGTAGACCAGTAGGACCAGCTACTGAGTGAGAAGCAGGTATATGGACGCTGTCCCTGATTGGTTTATCATTCCAACACAAGGCTCCAAGATAAAACCACCCAGGAACAAAACCAACCTCAACCATGGAAGCTAAAGTCTTTAGAGCAAGCTGCCAATCCCATCCTCAGGTATACCATCCCTGGGTACAGAACTCCATGATGCCAACCACCGGACTAGATCACAACTAACTAATAGTATTCTGGAAATTATTTCAAATTAAAAAAACAAATTCAATAAAATTTTAATTCATTTTTATAACTAAATTTCAATGTAATTTTTATTTTGTGAAAAAATTATTTCCATGGAATGTTACGGGAAATAAGATTTCTATGAATTTTTTTTTTTTTAAATGCTAAATGAAATTTAAATAAAATTAGAGTTAAAAAAAAAACAAAGTAGATGTAATCCCAGACCTGTATTTAAGAGAGTTTCCGAGAGTATTCCAATGTACTTAAAGGACATCGGCCATCAGGTTACTGTTTGGTCCTACTTACAAGCTCCCGATGATTCATCCTTCTTAGAACTTCTTTATTATGACCCTCTATGCCGCAATTTTGACCATATAAAGCTATAAAAAATTATGACAATTAGTCGGAGCCACTTCAGCCACAAGACCGCCCTGACTTATAATTTATTCCCTCCTCCGTTACTCTTCCAGACCCTCCCGACCCCTCCTGGTCCAGTCCGCTTACACTGCAGAGAGTCTGTGACGCCAGGGATCAGGTGGGACTGGACGAGTGAGGGGGGAGAGTGAATAAATAATAAGCCGAGGCACTTGGAGGCGCTCTGGTCACGTAACTTATCATTTTTATAACTGTAAATCACCGAAATCGTGGCATACAGGATTATAATAATGAAGTTCTAAGAAGAAGAATTAATCGGGAATTGGAAGTAAAAAGAAATGGTGGACAGAATTACAGATTGTATCCTAGTAAATGGAATCTCAATCAAAGAGAGACGGTCAACACGGTAAACGGATTAGCACCTCTGTCCATATTTTCACTCTACTGATGACCTCACTAGTGACCTCATATCCTTACTGACCAGGAGCTGCCTGCAAGGATTTATGGGTAATCCTGGCTGGACACCACTGGAGGTCCTATATCCCATACTCTTTGACTGTCTCTGCACCAGCCACTGGCCACTGTTTCAAAGCCAACACAAGTTCAGGAATTACAAACTTTTCGGACGTTTAGGCAAAACTAAAGTCAAGGTTTGGTCTTCTCTTCTCGTGATGCCTATAAGATGCTGCCTATTGTCCTATAGCCCATCAAAGTCTCTTGCAGATCTACAATTGTGTCCCTGGTGTCATCCCTAGACAACTCATTGGACTTGGCCATGGGAAAGGGCTTGAAGTGTGACTAAGTATGGGGACACGAGTGCAGAGTAGGAGGAGCTTCTTAAGGAAAAACTAACAGCACAGAGAGAGCCAGAATTCTTGATGGTTAGTGGGTCATATGTATTTCATGCAATAAAATGCAAATTAATTATTTTAGATTTTCTCCCAGTTAAAAACCTACAATGACAGTTACAGATCTCTCCATTCTTTTCCAGTTTTTGCAACAACAAAGTATCAAATACTTATTTTCTCAACTGGGAACCCTACATTGTAGCCCCCGCACACACGTTGGTGGAGACTCCCACTGCCTTCATCAGTCTGTGAACCACGAAACGGTCAGAGACCTGCGTCCTGGGCCGACAACACTGCCGGGGACAGGACTTCTTATATCATAGAGATCCTCTGTCCATGTTTTCACTCTACTGATGACCTCACTAGTGACCTCATATCCTTATGGACCAGGAGCTGCCTGCAAGGATTTATGGGTAATCCTGGCTGGACACCACTGGAGGTCCTATATCCCATACTCTTTGACTGTCTCTGCACCAGCCACTGGCCACTGTTTCAAAGCCAACACAAGTTCAGGAATTACAAACTTTTCGGACGTTTAGGCAAAACTAAAGTCAAGGTTTGGTCTTCTCTTCTCGTGATGACCCAGTCACCCAGAAACAAGATTTACAAGTAAAGACTTTAGACCTTACCTTTAGAGAGAATCCCTTGGCATGATAACCACAGGGACACCATTCCACCGCCCCCCATTCACCCCATGGTCCACCATTAGGTATCCCTATAATGACATGTTCTCCAAAGGATTGTGAGATGATCGAGAGCAGCAGGAACGAGCAGAGGATAGGAGACATTCTTCTCTGGTACAGATGACAGTAGAAGACCTTCTGGCTTCAGTACAACTCTAGATAAAGTAAAGCAGTTGTCTAGGGCTGGAACTTGGGGTAAAGGGTGGCTCCTAGTTGTAGAGGTTTTTTTTTTAAATATCACACAGATCTTCAGCCAAATCCTCAGCAAAAGACAAACAGATGTTTCTCAGTTTCTTACAAAAAAGTCATTACCTTCTCAACCCGGCTATATGTCCCTCCGATCAATACTGCATGAAGATGAGGGAATCTCCTGTGACGAGCTCCAGAGAAAGGAAGATTGATCTTGAATTTCATCCACATTCTAATATTTGCCCCAACTATTGTTGTCTTCTCACCAAGATGCTGCCTATTGTCCTATAGCCCATCAAAGTCTCTTGCAGATCTACAATTGTGTCCCTGGTGTCATCCCTAGACAACTCATTGGACTTGGCCATGGGAAAGAGCTTGAAGTGTGACTAAGTATGGGGACACGAGTGCAGAGTAGGAGGAGCTTCTTAAGGAAAAACTAACAGCACAGAGAGAGCCAGAATTCTTGATGGTTAGTGGGTCATATGTATTTCATGCAATAAAATGCAAATTAATTATTTTAGATTTTCTCCCAGTTAAAAACCTACAATGACAGTTACAGATCTCTCCATTCTTTTCCAGTTTTTGCAACAACAAAGTATCAAATACTTATTTTCTCAACTGGGAACCCTACATTGTAGCCCCCGCACACACGTTGGTGGAGACTCCCACTGCCTTCATCAGTCTGTGAACCACGAAACGGTCAGAGACCTGCGTCCTGGGCCGACAACACTGCCGGGGACAAGACTTCTTACATCATAGAGATCTGAGACGTCAGGACTTCCGGCTCCTTCACTACACCACAGCGCTGTCACTATAACATGATTACCTACAGAAGTGTAGTATACCGTGACCCAGGAGCACTGGTCATATCAAAAACGGGAGAAATAATCGTTAATAAGTAACAGATAAAGCAATGGAAGGGGGGAGCAGTTGTATCCTCAGGACAGGAGAAGATGGTGGGGGAGGATGGGTACCCACAATAAGATGCGGAGGGCAGAAAGGAGACAGGTTTCAAGTAAGGAAAGAGTGATAGTAGATTCATTGGGGCACATTTACTTACCCGGTCCCGTCGTGATCCCGCGGTGTGTTGTCCGATGAGGATTCGGGTCCAGCGCGATTCACTAAGATCGTGCGCCCGAGTTCCTGCATTTGTCGCTGCTGCCCCGAGGTCCGCCAGAGTTCACCTTCTTCTTCCTGGTGCATGTGAGTGCTTGATCTTGCGACACAAATCCTTTTTTAAATTCCATGGTTCGTCCGAATCCGTCAGGTTGTCCGGCAGCCCGCCCCCGCCCGATTTCTGTTGTGTGCAAGCCGGCGCCGATGCGCCAAAATCCGATTGCGTGCGCCAAAATCCCGGGGCAATTCGGCGCAAAACAGAAATCATCGGGAAACCCGACGAAAATGCATCTGACGGACCCTTAGAAAATGAGCCCCATTGTATGTTTGCTTCATTGCCACAATTTCTACAAAGCTTGGAATTTCCTTGGGTTGCTGTGAGCAGTGGTAACCTTACTCTCCTTCCAGTAATGATCATTTATGGTTCTAATGAAGGCTTCCACGGAGAAACTGATGCTTTCCTTTGACGCTTTGGCTATGAATTATCTTGTACAGATCAGGGTTTGATTTAAATAGGAAACCTCTCCTATGTTAAGGGAAATTAGCTCAAAACTTGGGTTCGGATCTAAACCATATAGTAGCCAATCAGGTGTGAGAGAAAATTGAAAACTTTCATCCAAATTTCATGAATTTTATAACATATCCACCACATGTGGAAAAATAAGTTGCCTCATGGGATTTACAAATGTAATATTTCGAAGCTGAGAAGATCTTAGAAAGTGTGATTGGAGATTCTTTAAGATTCCATGGGGTTCATGCATTTGGATTCTTTCCATTGAGGGTCTGGTATTTTGAAGGCTTTATCACATTGCCAGTGAGATTTAACCCTCTACTAATTACAATCTGAAATGGAGGGAATAGGAAAAAAATGGATACAGACAGTGAGCCCTATTTCTGAACCCTACTCTTCTGACTTGCCCTACCTACTTACTCGATCAACCCTATGCTTTGGCCAGCAACTTGGCGACCATCCCTCCAAAGTGCAAAACAAAGACAATACAGCACCAACAGATAAGAATAGTAGCCAGAGACAGGTCACAACAATGAGGGTAAACACTGTACAAAATAATAAGACAGAAGGATAGTCTAAGAAAGCAAGTCAAAGACAAGCCATCATGGCCAGCTAAAACACTGTCCACTCTATAGTTGTTCCATCACAAGGAAAACGGATACAATCAGCAGCACGTCATTCCACAGACAGAGAATGACACCAACAAAGATGTTACCATCTTGCAGAAATTGCTGGAGGGGTGGTAATCCGTATTTTTTCCTCTTATCTAAGTGAAGGTTTGAGATGGTTATATTAAAAAAAATTATGATATCATAAAAGTTGGAGGATAATAATATCAGGAGGAGAATCCTGATTGAATGGTAGATAGCGTGGTATCTGTTCTATGTTTGAGGTATGTGATGGCCTCTAAATGATGATTGATGACCTTAGAACCTAAAATCTGGTGTTTTATTTGTACCCATTTCCGATCGTCTCTTATTTGTTACAGTAGCAGTAATATTGGAGAATAGAAGGGGATTGAGACCTCCCTTGTTTATTGGCCGTAGAGACTGTCAGTTCTTATGTGGGACATAGCAGATTCTAATAGTTTCTAAAGGGTAGTAGTAATGCTTATGGGAAGGTAATGTAGTAAATATATTTTCGGAATTTGACCGCGACCGTCTTATCTAAGCTAAGAAACTCCTTGCACTTTGTAGTCAAATCTTGGTTAATAGATTTTAATAGAGATGAAAATTTGGCTTGGAATAGATTGCAGGGGGGTTAGGTTCAGGCATATACAGGTGGTCCCCTACTTAAGGACCCCCTAGTTACAGACGGACCCCTCTGCCCCCTCTGACCTCTGGTGAAGCTCTCTGGATGCTTTTCTTTAGTCCCAGACATGATCATCTGTAAGGTGTCTGTAATGAAGTTTTATTGTTAATCCTTGGTCCCAAATTTAGAAAAAAAATTAAAAATTTGTCTGGAGTTACAATTATAAAATATACAGTTCCAACTTACATACAAATTCAACTTAAGAACAAACCTAGGCATCCTATCTTGTACGTAACCTGGGGACTGTCTGTATATGATATTTCTTCTCGAAATTGTATTGAGGAATTGAGGAGTTAGTTTCTTTATGGTCTTATTAGGAGAATATTCCGCAGTTGTCATTTGGTGGGATTAGTTCTATAACAGGATGCACGGATTAATGATTGTATAATTTGATGGGAAACAGGAAGTGATGATTCTGGGTTGGATAGAACTAATAAGTAGGGATGCCCGGACCCAAATCCGCAATGTTTGGGTCAGTGCTGAACATTGCAACTTTGGGTCCCGGAACTTGGTCTTCAGCCAGAGGTACATTCTTTACCGATATCAGCTTCTAAGAGGCAGGTTTAGCCTGGAAACGTGTATCTTAAGGATTTTGATTTTATACCAAATAAAACTTTTTTTTAAGCAAGTATCGACCTCTAAGTTCCAAGGAGGATCCACGAGCAACGTGAGGCAAGAAGCGCTCCGGTACATCTCCACCTTCACCTGAAAATCTGGAGGTTCGGGTTTGGCATTCAGGCTCACCCCGGCCGGTGACGTCTGTGATCAGTACCAGAGCTGTCTGTTTTTGCTGGGATTGTGTCTCCATGATGTCACACGAGGCAATGATCCTAAGGAAAATGACGGCATTGCCAACAGCCTTTAAAAGCTGATCCAAACCTGAATGGGTCGGCTCATCCCTACTAACAAGACATGATCAGGGAGAAGGCCTAGTGTGTGCTTGGTGGTGCCAATATAAAATCCAGAGATCTGAAGGGATAATCTAATATACTGGGCCAAAGGTTCAATATATCGGGCAAAAATTAAAGAGGAAAGGGGGCAACTTTGTTGGTTTCCATTTGAGACTGAAGAAAAAGACACAAAGGAGCTAAAGGAGGTGAGTAAGGATTTTAGAGAACCTCAGTGGACTATGGGGCACATTTACTTACCCGGGCCATTCGCGTTCCAGCGACGCTTCTCTGACGAGCGTTCGGGTCGTCCGGTGAAGACCACCAGGTCTCGCTGCTGCGCCGAAGTCCGCCGAGGTGCCCCAGAGTTCATCGTCTTCATCGTGGTGCATGTGAGTATGGCTCGTGCGACCAATTTTTTTTTTTAATGCGGCGGTTTATCCAAATCCGTCGGGTTACCGTTCGGCCACGCCCCCCGATTTCCGTTGCGTGCATGCCGGCGCCGATGCGCCACAAACCGATTGCATGCGCCAAAATCCCGGGGCAATTCAGGGAAAATCGGCTCAAATCGGAAATATTCGGGTAACACGTAGGGAAAACGCGAATCGGGCCCTTAGTAAATGACCCCCTATGTTCTGCATATCCAAAGATTGAAGCTTTAACTAGAGGCGATCCATTCCATGGTTTTGTTTTTACAAATCTGATTTGGTTGAGTTTCTTACAGATTGAAAAGTGACCCTAGGTTTTAGGTAATCCCCTTTGTGAGCCAGAGGGTATCAATCGGGTGATGTCTCTGTTTGGCATTTGATACTCTGTAAATGGTGGATGGGAAAGGGGAATAACCCTTTAAATGGCAGCTGGAGAAGTTCTTACGGGCAGTCCGGGTCAGATAAGACCACCATGGGCCCTGGGCTGTATGAGTTTTATATCCCCTATAAGTCTGGAATCTCTTCCTACATCTGGTACTAGAATCACCTCCTTGGGGAATGGAGGACGTGTCCCTTCTGCTTTCAATTTGTAGTTTCAGGACCTTTGGATGACCTTCAAAAGTCCTGAAATGGCTCTTCTGTATTGAGAGCAAGAACAACTTTACAAGGATGTCATGGGTGAAGGTCTTTCTTAGTATAAAATCCGGTTCGGATGGCCATGAGCCCCCTATAAAGCTTGGGCCCGGGGCTATCACCTATATTATAATCCACTATTGCCAGCAGTTTACGCTGCAGAGCTGGATATGGGGCTTCATGGGGATTGTTGATGCAGATGGACGGAATAGAGAACTACAAGTAGCTGCCGGTTTTGGAGTATTGTATACGATTTGCTATATTTCTACTTGTGTGCGACATATTTTTTTTTAGTTGGGATTAAATTTGTAATCATTTTTCAATTTGTTTTATTGTGAAACAAAAACAGAATGAAATGAACTACGGAAAGTAAAGTTTAGTATCTTTTGGCTTGTATGTAATTTTCAGCTCCACCATTTCGGGTCGTCAGAATTTTCTCTCGAATTCTGGGGAATGTAAACAAGACGAGCAAAAGTTTCTTATTTTGGTGGATGCTGTGATGTTAAAGTGCACAAATCTTGATGCCTCCGGAACTTTGGCTCAGCTATTCACCGTCTCCTTCTGAGGCTTCTTGCACCATGTGCTCTACAGGGATGTAACCCGGGGCGTAGCACATGGCCAGGTAGAGGAGGGAGGGGGATGAGGACGCTCCCCTCTCCATAGAACACCGGGCGGTCGGGTCGTGGTCTGGTGACACGGTAACTCTCGCTCTACCTCTATCGGGTGGCATAGACTTCTTAGGGGACTGTGATCCGGCCACAAATTGCGCGGCCAGGTAACGGCCCCCATTACTGTGCACAAGGCCATAACATGATTTTATGCAGGAGGCCACCGACATTCTGGAAGTCCACGTGAATGTCAAATACAGAATCCATTTTTACTCTAAAGGTTGTGCAAGAAGGACATTTTAGTAATGAAAAACATTAGTGGTTTTTACGCGAACTTGATGCTGACCGCAGTTTGGCAGAGAAGTCGCTGCCTCAGTGACAGCGACCCAATTACTTCTTATACACACATGTTTTATTTTAAGAAGAAGTCACATTTAGGAATGTGTTTAACCCTTTAATTACACAGCGGTCTCATGCGCTCAGCTTATGTTCACCATGTGGTCCCCAATTCGGGTGGAAAAATTTGTTCTAGTTTATGTGGGAGATTTTATAAATCAAAATTTATAAAGATGTTTGTAAAACTTTAGTATTCTTTAAGAACTTCTGTGACATCATCCTGTCCAGTTATGAATCTGAAAACTGATTGGGAATGCATTTCACAAACCAATGAACAAGGAAACACCAATAAAAAAGCGGTTCTGTAGGTGGTGACCACAGACCAATTCTCTCTTCACATCCGTTTTGTCTTTTGTCTTTTTGTCTAGTCACTTTTGCTTGAGGCAGTGTCTCCAACCCATAGAAGTTGCTCAGGTAGAGCAGCTCATCCAGAATGGCACATCGATGTGAGCTGTGGTAAGAAGGATAGCTGTGTCTCTCATCACAGTGTCCATAGCATGGAGCAGATACCAGGAGACAGCCCAGTACACCAGGAGACATGGAGGAGGAGATACCAGGAGACAGGCCAGTACACCAGGAGACATGGAGGAGATACCAGGAGACAGGCCAGTACACCAGGAGACATGGAGGAGATACCAGGAGACAGGCCAGTACACCAGGAGACATGGAGGGGGAGCAGATACCAGGAGACATGGAGCAGATACCAGGAGACAGCCCAGTACACCAGGAGACATGGAGGAGGAGATACCAGGAGACAGGCCAGTACACCAGGAGACATGGAGGAGATACCAGGAGACAGGCCAGTACACCAGGAGACATGGAGGAGATACCAGGAGACAGGCCAGTACACCAGGAGACATGGAGGAGGAGATACCAGGAGACATGGAGGAGGAGATACCAGGAGACAGGCCAGTACACCAGGAGACATGGAGGAGGAGGAGATACCAGGAGACAGGCCGTTACACCAGGAGACATGGAGGAGGAGATACCAGGAGACAGCCCAGTACACCAGGAGACATGGAGGAGGAGATACCAGGAGACAGCCCAGTACACCAGGAGACATGGAGGAGGAGATACCAGGAGACAGGCCAGTACACCAGGAGACATGGAGGAGGAGATACCAGGAGACAGCCCAGTACACCAGGAGACATGGAGGAGGAGATACCAGGAGACAGCCCAGTACACCAGGAGACATAGAGGAGGAGATACCAGGAGACAGGCCAGTACACCAGGAGACATGGAGGAGATACCAGGAGACAGGCCAGTACACCAGGAGACATGGAGGAGATACCAGGAGACAGGCCAGTACACCAGGAGACATGGAGGAGATACCAGGAGACAGGCCAGTACACCAGGAGACATGGAGGAGGAGATACCAGGCGACAGGCCAGTACACCAATGGCGTCATCAGTGGCCACTTCATAGTGTGCGCCGGCGGGCAGAGCGCATGGCCGCATATCTGCTAGTTGTTACAGAAGACAGAAGAGGAGCCACGCCGACATCGGGGAGCCGCAACGAACATCAGGACCACCCAAAGGGGAGTATATAGGTTCACTTTTTTTAAGTGCTGAGCAAACGGAGGGCTGGCTGGCTACTAAAGGGGGGTGGCTGTATACTAAAGGGGCTGGATGGCTACTAAAGGGGGCTGGCTGTATACAAAACGGGGCTGACAGGCTATATACTACAGGGGGATGGCTATATACTACAGAGGGGCTGACAGGCTATATACTACAGGGGGCTGGCTGTATACTACAGGGGGCTTGCTGGCTATATATTACTGGGGGCTGGCTGTATATTACTGGGGGCTTGCTGACTATATATTACTGGGGGCTTGCTGACTATATATTACTGGGGGCTTGCTGGCTATATATTACTGGGGGCTTGCTGACTATATATTACTGGGGGCTTGCTGGCTATATAGTGGAGAGGCTGTGACCAATGCATTTCCCACCCTCGGCTTATAATCAAGTCAATAGGTTTTCCCAGTTTTTGATGGTAAAATTAGGGGCCTCAGCTTATACTCAGGTCGGCTTATACTTGAGTTTACGGTAAGTGAACTTGGTTTACCAACCTTGATCCGGGTGGAAGATTTCCCTTAAATGTCAGTCATAATTGATCACAGAACTCACAACCCTTTGCTCCAGCTGTAAGATCCTAGCTGTCAATCTGTGCGGTGGAGCAGGAAAATAGTAAAAAATAATCCGATGTGTCCATTCTATGGGCCTATAGATTTCTTCCTACACATCTGAGGTCACTGCATGTGCTATAATATGTGCAGTGGGTACGGAAACTGTTCAGACCCCTTTACATTTACTCTTTGTTTCAATGCAGCTATTTGCTAAGATTAAAAAGTTCTGTGTTTTTGCTCATTAGTGTGCCCTCTGCCCCCATCCTGACAGAAAATACAGAAATGTAAATATTTTTGCTAATTTATTAAAGATAAAAATTGACACTCCCTTTCCTACTGATCCCGTTGAGATGGTACTACTCCTTCATTGGACTCCAGTTGTGTTTAATTAAACTGATTGGTCTTGATTAGAAAAGTCACATATCTGTATATATAAGATCCCACAGCTAACAGTGCAAGTCAGAGCACATGAGAATCGTGAGATCTAAGGAACTGCCCAAGGAGCTCAGAGACAGAATTGTGGCACGGCACAGATCTGGCAAAGGTTACAAAAAAAATACTGGAGTTCTCAAGGTTCCTAAGAGCACAGTGACCTCAAAATTCCCTAAATGGAAGAAGGAGTTTAGGACAACCACTACTCTTCCTCGACCTGGCAGTCCAGCCAAACTAAGCAATTGTGGGAGAAGAGCCTTGGTGACAGAGAATGAAGAACCCCAAGATCCCTGTGGCTGAGCTCCGGAGATGCAGGAGGGAGATGGGAGTCACCTATCACTGCAGCCTCCAGCAGTCGGGGCTTTATGGCAGAGTCTGGAAGCTTCTCCTCAGTACACGACATGTGAAAGCCGCACACAGGGTGCAAAACACATGGAGGATCCGGACTATGAGGAATAAGATTCTCTGCTCTGAGGAGATGAAGATTGGACTTTCTGGTGTTAATTCTAAGAGGTGGAGAAAACCAGGCGCTGATCATCACCTGCCAAATACAATCCCAGCAGTGACACCTAGGGGGCAGCATCAGGCTATGGGGGGACAGTGCCAAATACTGGGGGGTGAGGGCAGCATCAGGCTATGGGGGGGCAGCATCAGGCTATGGGGGGGACAGGACCACTGGGTGTAATGGAAGGAAAGATGAATGCGGACAAGTACAGAGAGATCCTGGATGAGAACCTCTTCCACATGCCCTGGACCTCAGACTGGGCCGTACCTTCCAACAAGACAATGACCCTAAGACCAAAGCCTAAATACCACAGCAGAGGCTTCAGAACATCTATGTGACGATTCCTGACTGGCCCATCCAGAGCCCTGACCTAAACCCAAATGGCACATCTCTGGAGAGACTGGAAAATGTCTTCACCAACGTTCATCATCCAACCTGAGGGACCTGGAGAGGATCTGCAAGGAGGAGGCAGAGGATCCCCAGATCCAGGGGTGAGGAACTTGTAGCATCTTCCCAAGAAGACTCCAGGCTGCACCGGATCAGATAATTGGTGAAAACTGCATTTCCGCCATTTTCTTATGGCCTTGGTTATATGTGCGCAACAAAAGACACATTCCCTTTATTATTTGGGTCGGTACGGACACGGTGGTACCACGTTTCTGCTGATTTTATTGTGTTTTAATACATTTTAAAAAATGAAAATCTTCTGGATGAAAAACAATTCTTTATTTTCCCATCCTCTGAGGCTAATAACAGTGCACGGAGCTGTGTGCGGTGTCATTTTTGCAGGATGAGCTGACGTTTTCATGGCTGATATTTTATGGGACTGTAGGATTTTTTTATGGTCATTTTTCATTACAATTTTTATGTGGCGTTTCGGACGTCGGGCGCTATTTTCTGTTACATGGTTTCATAAACTTTTGTAAAATTTTTATGTATTTTATTTGTTTAATTTTATATCAGTTCTAAGGAAAGGGAAGGGATCAAAACAATAGTAACCCCAAAAAATGTTCAGTTTGGTGGGTGCGCACTGGAAAGGGACGGCCACAGGTTCTCCACAAATAAAGTAATATCAGCACTACAGGATTGTGGGGAACATCTCGCAGGTGAACTTCAATTCCAAATGTTGTAATTCTTATGAAATAAAGGACAGGAGCGTTTTTTTTAGTTGACCCATAGGGGGGGGGGGGGAATCTATCATAAACTAGTACCTGGTGCAAAACCCCACCCTCCGGCCTCCCGATAAATCGGGCAGGGGTTGTGCTCCGCCTGGTCTGGCCTGACCCAGAATTGCACTGTAGACTGCACCAGTCCCTGGTTGTGCGCACCCCACTGCCGGGCGCACCCTCTTCACCCCTCTCATGCTGACCTGGCTTGTAGGTGCCATGAGGGGGGAAATGGGCACGAATCCAAGATGTAAACCAGAAATTGTGCCTATTACAGGGCTTATGCACCAGAAAAACTCACCCTGATAAATCTCACCACACCCCTTCACCCCCCTTATCTGTTGTTTTCCAATATTTATCTACAAAGAATTACCAGAGCCCCTCCATGCAGCAGATTCACAGGCTGTTACAATGAGCAAAACATGTCTCACCCTCCCGCTGCTCTCTCCATCCTCCCTCTGTCAGTGTAATGAAGAAGGAAGTGCAGGGGGGAGGGGGAAACTCTCTGCTCATTGTAACAGCCTGTGAAGCTAATTAGAATAATTGTAAAAGTTGATTTTAGGAGGAAGAAGGTCATGGATAACGAATGTAGGAAGATTCCCAAAGTCATGATGCCTGGATCTACAAGTGATGTTCCTGGATTTTCAGGGTGGATTTCTTTTAACATTGATCCATTTAACCCACAAGTTCATGACCCCTGACCCCAGTCTGCTACATTTATGATGTCAAGGTCCTGTCAGGATAACATTGGGGTGGGATATCCTTCTCCTGTCCTGATAGTTTGTTACAATGTATCAGTGGAGGGAACATGCTGCAGCTTTGTATATTCTGGATACAATTGTAGCACAGACAGCTCAGTCACATGACACGACGGACACCGATTCCCCACAATGAATAATCTTTATTTACAATGTCCCTGTAAACACAGCACAATATGGCGGCACAAAATGTCTGGTGATTCCCTCCAGAAAAAATTCTGTATTCAATTTTATTGGAGTTAAAAATACATCTGTACACGCATCCAGCGAGAACAGGAGGGAGAAGAGGAGAAGCTTTCAGCCTTCATTCTGTGAGGAGAAGAGAAGGAAGAAGATAAGAGACAGCGACACATGATACAAGTCATCCCCATGCCTCATCCCAAAGGAGGTGTAACACCTATGTCATAACTCTAGGGGGCGCTACAGGAGGTACAATGTGAGGATACAGGGATCAGGGACTGTCACTACTGATATTACATCACTAGGAGGCGCTACAGGAGGTACAATGTGAGGATACAGGGATCAGGGACTGTCACTACTGATATTACAGCACTAGGAGGCGCTACAGGAGGTACAATGTGAGGATACAGGGATCAGGGACTGTCACTACTGATATTACAGCACTAGGAGGCGCTACAGGAGGTACAATGTGAGGATACAGGGATCAGGGACTGTCACTACTGATATTACAGCACTAGGAGGCGCTACAGGAGGTACAATGTAAGGATACCGGGATCAGGGACTGTCACTACTGATATTACAGCACTAGGAGGCGCTACAGGAGGTACAATGTAAGGATACAAGGATCAGGGACTGTCACTACTGATATTACATCACTAGGAGGCGCTACAGGAGGTACAATGTGAGGATACAGGGATCAGGGACTGTCACTACTGATATTACATCACTAGGAGGCGCTACAGGAGGTACAATGTGAGGATACAGGGATCAGGGACTGTCACTACTGATATTACAGCACTAGGAGGCGCTACAGGAGGTACAATGTGAGGATACAGGGATCAGGGACTGTCACTACTGATATATCATCACTAGGAGGCGCTACAGGAGGTACAATGTGAGGATACAGGGATCAGGGACTGTCACTACTGATATTACATCACTAGGAGGCACTACAGGAGGTACAATGTGAGGATACAAGGATCAGGGACTGTCACTACTGATATTACATCACTAGGAGGCACTACAGGAGGTACAATGTGAGGATACAGGGATCAGGGACTGTCACTACTGATATTACAGCACTAGGAGGCGCTACAGGAGGTACAATGTGAGGATACAGGGATCAGGGACTGTCACTACTGATATTACAGCACTAGGAGGCGCTACAGGAGGTACAATGTGAGGATACAGGGATCAGGGACTGTCACTACTGATATTACATTACTAGGAGGCGCTACAGGAGGTACAATGTGAGGATACAGGGATCAGGGACTGTCACTACTGATATTACAGCACTAGGAGGCGCTACAGGAGGTACAATGTGAGGATACAGGGATCAGGGACTGTCACTACTGATATTACATCACTAGGAGGCGCTACAGGAGGTACAATGTGAGGATACAGGGATCAGGGACTGTCACTACTGATATTACAGCACTAGGAGGCGCTACAGGAGGTACAATGTGAGGATACAGGGATCAGGGACTGTCACTACTGATATTACATCACTAGGAGTCGCTACAGGAGGTACAATGTGAGGATACAGGGATCAGGGACTGTCACTACTGATATTACATCACTAGGAGGCGCTACAGGAGGTACAATGTGAGGATACAGGGATCAGGGACTGTCACTACTGATATTACAGCACTAGGAGGCGCTACAGGAGGTACAATGTGAGGATACAGGGATCAGGGACTGTCACTACTGATATATCATCACTAGGAGGCGCTACAGGAGGTACAATGTGAGGATACAGGGATCAGGGACTGTCACTACTGATATTACATCACTAGGAGGCACTACAGGAGGTACAATGTGAGGATACAAGGATCAGGGACTGTCACTACTGATATTACATCACTAGGAGGCGCTACAGGAGGTACAATGTGAGGATACAGGGATCAGGGACTGTCACTACTGATATTACAGCACTAGGAGGCGCTACAGGAGGTACAATGTGAGGATACAGGGATCAGGGACTGTCACTACTGATATTACAGCACTAGGAGGCGCTACAGGAGGTACAATGTGAGGATACAGGGATCAGGGACTGTCACTACTGATATTACATCACTAGGAGGCGCTACAGGAGGTACAATGTGAGGATACAGGGATCAGGAACTGTCACTACTGATATTACATCACTAGGAGGCGCTACAGGAGGTACAATGAGAGGATACAGGGATCAGGGACTGTCACTACTGATATTACATCACTAGGAGGCGCTACAGGAGGTACAATGTGAGGATACAGGGATCAGGGACTGTCACTACTGATATTACAGCACTAGGGGGCGCTACAGAAGGTACAATGTGAGGATACAGGGATCAGGGACTGTCACTACTGATATTACAGCACTAGGAGGCGCTACAGGAGGTACAATGTGAGGATACAGGGATCAGGGACTGTCACTACTGATATTACATCACTAGGAGGCGCTACAGGAGGTACAATGTGAGGATACAGGGATCAGGGACTGTCACTACTGATATTACATCACTAGGAGGCGCTACAGGAGGTACAATGTGAGGATACAGGGATCAGGGACTGTCACTACTGATATTACAGCACTAGGAGGCGCTACAGGAGGTACAATGTGAGGATACAGGGATCAGGAACTGTCACTACTGATATTACAGCACTAGGAGGCGCTACAGGAGGTACAATGTGAGGATACAGGGATCAGGGACTGTCACTACTGATATTACATCACTAGGGGGCGCTACAGAAGGTACAATGTGAGGATACAGGGATCAGGGACTGTCACTACTGATATTACATCACTAGGAGGCGCTACAGGAGGTACAATGTAAGGATACAAGGATCAGGGACTGTCACTACTGATATTACAGCACTAGGAGGCGCTACAGGAGGTACAATGTGAGGATACAGGGATCAGGGACTGTCACTACTGATATTACATCACTAGGAGGCGCTACAGGAGGTACAATGTGAGGATACAGGGATCAGGGACTGTCACTACTGATATTACATCACTAGGAGGCGCTACAGGAGGTACAATGTGAGGATACAGGGATCAGGAACTGTCACTACTGATATTACATCACTAGGAGGCGCTACAGGAGGTACAATGTGAGGATACAGGGATCAGGGACTGTCACTACTGATATTACATCACTAGGAGGCGCTACAGGAGGTACAATGTGAGGACACAGGGATCAGGGACTGTCACTACTGATATTACATCACTAGGAGGCGCTACAGGAGGTACAATGTGAGGATACAGGGATCAGGGACTGTCACTACTGATATTACATCACTAGGAGGCGCTACAGGAGGTACAATGTGAGGATACAGGGATCAGGGACTGTCACTACTGATATTACAGCACTAGGAGGCGCTACAGGAGGTACAATGTGAGGATACAAGGATCAGGGACTGTCACTACTGATATTACATCACTAGGAGGCGCTACAGGAGGTACAATGTGAGGATACAGGGATCAGGGACTGTCACTACTGATATTACATCACTAGGAGGCGCTACAGGAGGTACAATGTGAGGACACAGGGATCAGGGACTGTCACTACTGATATTACAGCACTAGGAGGCGCTACAGGAGGTACAATGTGAGGATACAGGGATCAGGTACTGTCACTACTGATATTACATCACTAGGAGGCGCTACAGGAGGTACAATGTGAGGATACAAGGATCAGGGACTGTCACTACTGATATTACATCACTAAGAGGCGCTACAGGAGGTACAATGTGAGGATACAAGGATCAGGGACTGTCACTACTGATATTACATCACTAGGAGGCGCTACAGGAGGTACAATGTGAGGATACAGGGATCAGGGACTGTCACTACTGATATTACATCACTAGGAGGCGCTACAGGAGGTACAATGTGAGGACACAGGGATCAGGGACTGTCACTACTGATATTACAGCACTAGGAGGCGCTACAGGAGGTACAATGTGAGGATACAGGGATCAGGGACTGTCACTACTGATATTACATCACTAGGAGGCGCTACAGGAGGTACAATGTGAGGATACAGAGATCAGAGACTGTCACTACTGATATTACATCACTAGGAGGCGCTACAGGAGGTACAATGTGAGGATACAGGGATCAGGGACTGTCACTACTGATATTACATCACTAGGAGGCGCTACAGGAGGTACAATGTGAGGATACAGGGATCAGGGACTGTCACTACTGATATTACATTACTAGGAGGCGCTACAGGAGGTACAATGTGAGGACACAGGGATCAGGGACTGTCACTACTGATATTACAGCACTAGGAGGCGCTACAGGAGGTACAATGTGAGGATACAGGGATCAGGGACTGTCACTACTGATATTACATCACTAGGAGGCGCTACAGGAGGTACAATGTGAGGATACAGGGATCAGGGACTGTCACTACTGATATTACAGCACTAGGAGGCGCTACAGGAGGTACAATGTGAGGATACAGGGATCAGGGACTGTCACTACTGATATTACATCACTAGGAGGCGCTACAGGAGGTACAATGTGAGGATACAGGGATCAGGGACTGTCACTACTGATATTACAGCACTAGGAGGCGCTACAGGAGGTACAATGTGAGGATACAAGGATCAGGGACTGTGACTACTGATATTACATCACTAGGAGGCGCTACAGGAGGTACAATGTGAGGATACAGGGATCAGGGACTGTCACTACTGATATTACATCACTAGGAGGCGCTACAGGAGGTACAATGTGAGGATACAGGGATCAGGGACTGTCACTACTGATATTACAGCACTAGGAGGCGCTACAGGAGGTACAATGTGAGGATACAGAGATCAGGGACTGTCACTACTGATATTACATCACTAGGAGGCACTACAGGAGGTACAATGTGAGGATACAGGGATCAGGGACTGTCACTACTGATATTACATCACTAGGAGGCGCTACAGGAGGTACAATGTGAGGATACAGGGATCAGGGACTGTCACTACTGATATTACATCACTAGGAGGCGCTACAGGAGGTACAATGTGAGGATACAGAGATCAGGGACTGTCACTACTGATATTACATCACTAGGAGGCGCTACAGGAGGTACAATGTGAGGATACAGAGATCAGGGACTGTCACTACTGATATTACATCACTAGGAGGCGCTACAGGAGGTACAATGTGAGGATACAGGGATCAGGGACTGTCACTACTGATATTACATCACTAGGAGGCGCTACAGGAGGTACAATGTGAGGATACAGGGATCAGGGACTGTCACTACTGATATTACATCACTAGGAGGCGCTACAGGAGGTACAATGTGAGGATACAGGGATCAGGGACTGTCACTACTGATATTACAGCACTAGGAGGCGCTACAGGAGGTACAATGTGAGGATACAGGGATCAGGGACTGTCACTACTGATATTACATCACTAGGAGGCGCTACAGGAGGTACAATGTGAGGATACAGGGATCAGGGACTGTCACTACTGATATTACAGCACTAGGAGGCGCTACAGGAGGTACAATGTGAGGATACAGGGATCAGGGACTGTCACTACTGATATTACATCACTAGGAGGCGCTACAGGAGGTACAATGTGAGGATACAGGGATCAGGGACTGTCACTACTGATATTACAGCACTAGGAGGCGCTACAGGAGGTACAATGTGAGGATACAGGGATCAGGGACTGTCACTACTGATATTACATCACTAGGAGGCGCTACAGGAGGTACAATGTGAGGATACAGGGATCAGGGACTGTCACTACTGATATTACATCACTAGGGGGCGCTACAGGAGGTACAATGTGAGGATACAAGGATCAGGGACTGTCACTACTGATATTACATCACTAGGAGGCGCTACAGGAGGTACAATGTGAGGATACAGGGATCAGGGACTGTCACTACTGATATTACATCACTAGGAGGCGCTACAGGAGGTACAATGTGAGGATACAGGGATCAGGGACTGTCACTACTGATATTACAGCACTAGGAGGCGCTACAGGAGGTACAATGTGAGGATACAGGGATCAGGGACTGTCACTACTGATATTACATCACTAGGAGGCGCTACAGGAGGTACAATGTGAGGATACAGGGATCAGGGACTGTCACTACTGATATTACAGCACTAGGAGGCGCTACAGGAGGTACAATGTGAGGATACAGGGATCAGGGACTGTCACTACTGATATTACATCACTAGGAGGCGCTACAGGAGGTACAATGTGAGGATACAGGGATCAGGGACTGTCACTACTGATATTACAGCACTAGGAGGCGCTACAGGAGGTACAATGTGAGGATACAGGGATCAGGGACTGTCACTACTGATATTACATCACTAGGAGGCACTACAGGAGGTACAATGTGAGGATACAAGGATCAGGGACTGTGACTACTGATATTACATCACTAGGAGGCGCTACAGGAGGTACAATGTGAGGATACAGGGATCAGGGACTGTCACTACTGATATTACATCACTAGGAGGCGCTACAGGAGGTACAATGTGAGGATACAGGGATCAGGGACTGTCACTACTGATATTACAGCACTAGGAGGCGCTACAGGAGGTACAATGTGAGGATACAGAGATCAGGGACTGTCACTACTGATATTACATCACTAGGAGGCACTACAGGAGGTACAATGTGAGGATACAGGGATCAGGGACTGTCACTACTGATATTACATCACTAGGAGGCGCTACAGGAGGTACAATGTGAGGATACAGGGATCAGGGACTGTCACTACTGATATTACATCACTAGGAGGCGCTACAGGAGGTACAATGTGAGGATACAGAGATCAGGGACTGTCACTACTGATATTACATCACTAGGAGGCGCTACAGGAGGTACAATGTGAGGATACAGAGATCAGGGACTGTCACTACTGATATTACATCACTAGGAGGCGCTACAGGAGGTACAATGTGAGGATACAGGGATCAGGGACTGTCACTACTGATATTACATCACTAGGAGGCGCTACAGGAGGTACAATGTGAGGATACAGGGATCAGGGACTGTCACTACTGATATTACATCACTAGGAGGCGCTACAGGAGGTACAATGTGAGGATACAGGGATCAGGGACTGTCACTACTGATATTACAGCACTAGGAGGCGCTACAGGAGGTACAATGTGAGGATACAGGGATCAGGGACTGTCACTACTGATATTACATCACTAGGAGGCGCTACAGGAGGTACAATGTGAGGATACAGGGATCAGGGACTGTCACTACTGATATTACAGCACTAGGAGGCGCTACAGGAGGTACAATGTGAGGATACAGGGATCAGGGACTGTCACTACTGATATTACATCACTAGGAGGCGCTACAGGAGGTACAATGTGAGGATACAGGGATCAGGGACTGTCACTACTGATATTACAGCACTAGGAGGCGCTACAGGAGGTACAATGTGAGGATACAGGGATCAGGGACTGTCACTACTGATATTACATCACTAGGAGGCGCTACAGGAGGTACAATGTGAGGATACAGGGATCAGGGACTGTCACTACTGATATTACATCACTAGGAGGCGCTACAGGAGGTACAATGTGAGGATACAGGGATCAGGGACTGTCACTACTGATATTACATCACTAGGAGGCGCTACAGGAGGTACAATGTGAGGATACAGGGATCAGGGACTGTCACTACTGATATTACATCACTAGGAGGCGCTACAGGAGGTACAATGTGAGGATACAGGGATCAGGGACTGTCACTACTGATATTACATCACAAGGAGGCGCTACAGGAGGTACAATGTGAGGATACAGGGATCAGGGACTGTCACTACTGATATTACAGCACTAGGAGGCGCTACAGGAGGTACAATGTGAGGATACAGAGATCAGGGACTGTCACTACTGATATTACAGCACTAGGAGGCGCTACAGGAGGTACAATGTGAGGATACAGAGATCAGGGACTGTCACTACTGATATTACATCACTAGGAGGCGCTACAGGAGGTACAATGTGAGGATACAGGGATCAGGGACTGTCACTACTGATATTACATCACTAGGAGGCGCTACAGGAGGTACAATGTGAGGATACAGGGATCAGGGACTGTCACTACTGATATTACATCACTAGGAGGCGCTACAGGAGGTACAATGTGAGGATACAGGGATCAGGGACTGTCACTACTGATATTACATCACTAGGAGGTGCTACAGGAGGTACAATGTGAGGACACAGGGATCAGGGACTGTCACTACTGATATTACATCACTAGGAGGCGCTACAGGAGGTACAATGTGAGGATACAGGGATCAGGGACTGTCACTACTGATATTACATCACTAGGAGGCGCTACAGGAGGTACAATGTGAGGACACAGGGATCAGGGACTGTCACTACTGATATTACAGCACTAGGAGGCGCTACAGGAGGTAAATTGTGAGGATACAGGGATCAGGGACTGTCACTACTGATATTACATCACTAGGAGGCGCTACAGGAGGTACAATGTGAGGATACAGGGATCAGGGACTGTCACTACTGATAATACAGCACTAGGAGGCGTTACAGGAGGTACAATGTGAGGATACAGGGATCAGGGACTGTCACTACTGATATTACATCACTAGGAGGCGCTACAGGAGGTACAATGTGAGGATACAGGGATCAGGGACTGTCACTACTGATATTACATCACTAGGAGGCGCTACAGGAGGTACAATGTGAGGACACAGGGATCAGGGACTGTCACTACTGATATTACAGCACTAGGAGGCGCTACAGGAGGTACAATGTGAGGATACAGGGATCAGGGACTGTCACTACTGATATTACAGCACTAGGAGGCGCTACAGGAGGTACAATGTGAGGATACAGGGATCAGGGACTGTCACTACTGATATTACATCACTAGGAGGCGCTACAGGAGGTACAATGTGAGGATACAGGGATCAGGGACTGTCACTACTGATATTACATCACTAGGAGGCGCTACAGGAGGTACAATGTGAGGATACAGGGATCAGGGACTGTCACTACTGATATTACATCACTAGGAGGCGCTACAGGAGGTACAATGTGAGGACACAGGGATCAGGGACTGTCACTACTGATATTACAGCACTAGGAGGCGCTACAGGAGGTACAATGTGAGGATACAGGGATCAGGGACTGTCACTACTGATATTACAGCACTAGGAGGCGCTACAGGAGGTACAATGTGAGGATACAGGGATCAGGGACTGTCACTACTGATATTACATCACTAGGGGGCGCTACAAGAGGTACAATGTGAGGATACAGGAATCAGGTACTGTCACTACTGATATTACATCACTAGGAGGCGTTACAGGAGGTACAATGTGAGGATACAGGGATCAGGGACTGTCACTACTGATATTACAGCACTAGGAGGTGCTACAGGAGGTACAATGTGAGGATACAGGGATCAGGGACTGTCACTACTGATATTACAGCACTAGGAGGTGCTACAGGAGGTACAATGTGAGGATACAGGGATCAGGGACTGTCACTACTGATATTACAGCACTAGGAGGCGCTACAGGAGGTACAATGTGAGGATACAGGGATCAGGGACTGTCACTACTGATATTACAGCACTAGGAGGCGCTACAGGAGGTACAATGTGAGGATACAGGGATCAGGGACTGTCACTACTGATATTACAGCACTAGGAGGCGCTACAGGAGGTACAATGTGAGGATACAGGGATCAGGGACTGTCACTACTGATATTACATCACAAGGAGGCGCTACAGGAGGTACAATGTGAGGATACAGGGATCAGGGACTGTCACTACTGATATTACAGCACTAGGAGGTGCTACAGGAGGTACAATGTGAGGATACAGGGATCAGGGACTGTCACTACTGATATTACATCACTAGGAGGCGCTACAGGAGGTACAATGTGAGGATACAGGGATCAGGGACTGTCACTACTGATATTACATCACTAGGAGGCGCTACAGGAGGTACAATGTGAGGATACAAGGATCAGGGACTGTCACTACTGATATTACAGCACTAGGAGGCGCTACAGGAGGTACAATGTGAGGATACAGGGATCAGGGACTGTCACTACTGATATTACATCACTAGGAGGCGCTACAGGAGGTACAATGTGAGGATACAGGGATCAGGGACTGTCACTACTGATATTACATCACTAGGAGGCGCTACAGGAGGTACAATGTGAGGACACAGGGATCAGGGACTGTCACTACTGATATTACAGCACTAGGAGGCGCTACAGGAGGTACAATGTGAGGATACAGGGATCAGGGACTGTCACTACTGATATTACAGCACTAGGAGGCGCTACAGGAGGTACAATGTGAGGATACAGGGATCAGGGACTGTCACTACTGATATTACAGGACTAGGAGGCGCTACAGGAGGTACAATGTGAGGATACAGGGATCAGGGACTGTCACTACTGATATTACAGCACTAGGAGGCGCTACAGGAGGTACAATGTGAGGATACAGGGATCAGGGGCTGTCACTACTGATATTACATCACTAGGGGGCGCTACAGGAGGTACAATGTGAGGATACAGGGATCAGGGACTGTCACTACTGATATTACATCACTAGGAGGTGCTACAGGAGGTACAATGTGAGGACACAGGGATCAGGGACTGTCACTACTGATATTACAGCACTAGGAGGCACTACAGGAGGTACAATGTGAGGATACAGGGATCAGGGACTGTCACTACTGATATTACAGCACTAGGAGGCGCTACAGGAGGTACAATGTGAGGATACAGGGATCAGGGACTGTCACTACTGATATTACAGGACTAGGAGGCGCTACAGGAGGTACAATGTGAGGATACAGGGATCAGGGACTGTCACTACTGATATTACATCACTAGGAGGCGCTACAGGAGGTACAATGTGAGGATACAGGGATCAGGGACTGTCACTACTGATATTACAGCACTAGGAGGCGCTACAGGAGGTACAATGTGAGGATACAGGGATCAGGGGCTGTCACTACTGATATTACATCACTAGGGGGCGCTACAGGAGGTACAATGTGAGGATACAGGGATCAGGGACTGTCACTACTGATATTACATCACTAGGAGGTGCTACAGGAGGTACAATGTGAGGACACAGGGATCAGGGACTGTCACTACTGATATTACAGCACTAGGAGGCGCTACAGGAGGTACAATGTGAGGATACAGGGATCAGGGACTGTCACTACTGATATTACAGCACTAGGAGGCGCTACAGGAGGTACAATGTGAGGATACAGGGATCAGGGACTGTCACTACTGATATTACATCACTAGGAGGCGCTACAGGAGGTACAATGTGAGGATACAGGGATCAGGGACTGTCACTACTGATATTACATCACTAGGAGGCGCTACAGGAGGTACAATGTGAGGACACAGGGATCAGGGACTGTCACTACTGATATTACAGCACTAGGAGGCGCTACAGGAGGTACAATGTGAGGATACAGGGATCAGGGACTGTCACTACTGATATTACATCACTAGGAGGCGCTACAGGAGGTACAATGTGAGGATACAGGGATCAGGGACTGTCACTACTGATATTACAGGACTAGGAGGCGCTACAGGAGGTACAATGTGAGGATACAGGGATCAGGGACTGTCACTACTGATATTACAGCACTAGGAGGCGCTACAGGAGGTACAATGTGAGGATACAGGGATCAGGGACTGTCACTACTGATATTACATCACTAGGGGGCGCTACAGGAGGTACAATGTGAGGATACAGGGATCAGGGACTGTCACTACTGATATTACATCACTAGGAGGTGCTACAGGAGGTACAATGTGAGGACACAGGGATCAGGGACTGTCACTACTGATATTACAGCACTAGGAGGCACTACAGGAGGTACAATGTGAGGATACAGGGATCAGGGACTGTCACTACTGATATTACAGCACTAGGAGGCGCTACAGGAGGTACAATGTGAGGATACAGGGATCAGGGACTGTCACTACTGATATTACATCACTAGGAGGCGTTACAGGAGGTACAATGTGAGGATACAGGGATCAGGGACTGTCACTACTGATATTACAGCACTAGGAGGCGCTACAGGAGGTACAATGTGAGGATACAGGGATCAGGGACTGTCACTACTGATATTACAGCACTAGGAGGTGCTACAGGAGGTACAATGTGAGGATACAGGGATCAGGGACTGTCACTACTGATATTACAGCACTAGGAGGTGCTACAGGAGGTACAATGTGAGGATACAGGGATCAGGGACTGTCACTACTGATATTACAGCACTAGGAGGCGCTACAGGAGGTACAATGTGAGGATACAGGGATCAGGGACTGTCACTACTGATATTACAGCACTAGGAGGCGCTACAGGAGGTACAATGTGAGGATACAGGGATCAGGGACTGTCACTACTGATATTACAGCACTAGGAGGCGCTACAGGAGGTACAATGTGAGGATACAGGGATCAGGGACTGTCACTACTGATATTACATCACAAGGAGGCGCTACAGGAGGTACAATGTGAGGATACAGGGATCAGGGACTGTCACTACTGATATTACAGCACTAGGAGGTGCTACAGGAGGTACAATGTGAGGATACAGGGATCAGGGACTGTCACTACTGATATTACAGCACTAGGAGGCGCTACAGGAGGTACAATGTGAGGATACAGGGATCAGGGACTGTCACTACTGATATTACATTACTAGGAGGCGCTACAGGAGGTACAATGTGAGGATACAAGGATCAGGGACTGTCACTACTGATATTACATCACTAGGAGGCGCTACAGGAGGTACAATGTGAGGATACAGGGTTCAGGGACTGTCACTACTGATATTACAGCACTAGGAGGCGCTACAGGAGGTACAATGTGAGGATACAGGGATCAGGGACTGTCACTACTGATATTACATCACTAGGAGGCGCTACAGGAGGTACAATGTGAGGATACAGGGATCAGGGACTGTCACTACTGATATTACATCACTAGGAGGCGCTACAGGAGGTACAATGTGAGGATACAGGGATCAGGGACTGTCACTACTGATATTACAGGACTAGGAGGCGCTACAGGAGGTACAATGTGAGGATACAGGGATCAGGGACTGTCACTACTGATATTACAGCACTAGGAGGCGCTACAGGAGGTACAATGTGAGGATACAGGGATCAGGGGCTGTCACTACTGATATTACATCACTAGGAGGCGCTACAGGAGGTACAATGTGAGGATACAGGGATCAGGGACTGTCACTACTGATATTACAGCACTAGGAGGCGCTACAGGAGGTACAATGTGAGGATACAGGGATCAGGGACTGTCACTACTGATATTACACCACTAGGAGGCACTACAGGAGGTACAATGTGAGGATACAGGGATCAGGGACTGTCACTACTGATATTACAGCACTAGGAGGCGCTACAGGAGGTACAATGTGAGGATACAGGGATCAGGGACTGTCACTACTGATATTACATCACTAGGAGGCGCTACAGGAGGTACAATGTGAGGACACAGGGATCAGGGACTGTCACTACTGATATTACATCACTAGGAGGTGCTACAGGAGGTACAATGTGAGGATACAGGGATCAGGGACTGTCACTACTGATATTACATCACTAGGGGGCGCTACAGGAGGTACAATGTGAGGATACAGGGATCAGGGACTGTCACTACTGATATTACATCACTAGGAGGTGCTACAGGAGGTACAATGTGAGGATACAGGGATCAGGGAGTGTCACTACTGATATTACATCACTAGGAGGCACTACTGGAGGTACAATGTGAGGATACAGGGATCAGGGACTGTCACTACTGATATTACATCACTAGGAGGCACTACAGGAGGTACAATGTGAGGATACAGGGATCAGGGACTGTCACTACTGATATTACAGCACTAGGAGGCGCTACAGGAGGTACAATGTGAGGACACAGGGATCAGGGACTGTCACTACTGATATTACATCACTAGGAGGCACTACAGGAGGTACAATGTGAGGATACAGGGATCAGGGACTGTCACTACTGATATTACAGCACTAGGAGGCGCTACAGGAGGTACAATGTGAGGATACAAGGATCAGGGACTGTCACTACTGATATTACATCACTAGGGGGCGCTACAGGAGGTACAATGTGAGGATACAGGGATCAGGGACTGTCACTACTGATATTACATCACTAGGGGGCGCTACAGGAGGTACAATGTGAGGATACAGGGATCAGGGGCTGTCACTACTGATATTACATCACTAGGGGGCGCTACAGGAGGTACAATGTGAGGATACAGGGATCAGGGACTGTCACTACTGATATTACATCACTAGGAGGCGCTACAGGAGGTACAATGTGAGGATACAGGGATCAGGGACTGTCACTACTGATATTACATCACTAGGAGGCGCTACAGGAGGTACAATGTGAGGATACAGGGATCAGGGACTGTCACTACTGATATGACATCACTAGGAGGCGCTACAGGAGGTACAATGAGAGGATACAGGGATCAGGGACTGTCACTACTGATAATACAGCACTAGGAGGCGCTACAGGAGGTACAATGTTTCGGGGATTGCTACTGCTGATATAAGAACACTGGGGGGCGTTACACCACATCACGTTCTACCTTGGAGTTCTGTCTCGTGGCTCTTACATCTCCTTTTTGGTCACTCACCTTTCCCTTCTTCCGGCAGTCCCCGCATATGATTCCGATGAGGCCATTAATGATCTGAGATGTGCAGAGGATAAACTCTAGAGCTCCGATCCCCAGGAGGATGGAGAAGAGGACGATGTTCCAGAGCACCACGTTGGGCGGTTGTACACAGATGTCCCAGCTCTCCTTATGTGTGAGGTAGCTCACACTGGTGGGGAAACAATACGGGAAGCCATTAGTGGGAGGAGCTTGTCTGCCCTGAGGTCTAGAGTAGATGGTCTCCATGATGGGAGGACTTGTGGTTGACCACCTCATCTACTGTAAATAGAAACAATCTACAATAACTGGTATGGATGAAGATTCCTCATCATTAAGCCGACGTGGACATAGACCTATGACTTACCCTTGCACAGAGTTGGTGAACACATTTTTAGGTTTAGGTCTTCTCAGTCAAGACCCCCCATCTTGTGTCCTTCCTATGGAGAACTATGACAAAACCTTGTTGAGCTCTTCTCTACTTCACCTCATGGAGACCAAATAGTCTTCAGATATATCCACAGATGTAGAACTTGTAACCAGACAAGGTCAGTCGGAAGTACGTCTTGAAGATGCACAGTTGACCTCAGTGGTGAAGAAGCCATTAGTTCTCAGCTCCTCCATTCAACCTGTCAGTGGCGTGGACCTAGACCAAACTAGTGAGGTCATCATGGTCATCGAGTTAAAGTCACTGACGGCAGAAGACATGCTCAAGAGGACTCAGGTGAGTCTTCCCCGTAAAGGGGGTTGGACCGTTCCACTAGCTCTAACGCAATAACTCAATTTAAAGGTTTTAGAGGCCCACCATATTGAAGAGGTTGATGTCTGGTGGGCCCCCAGATTATATTTGGTTGGTCCTAAGAACTTCAGTCTAACACCAGGGAAATATACAGTGTGGGGACATCAAGAGACAGCAGACCATGTAGAGTTTCGGGTGTTATACCGTGTTCGAGTCACTACAGAGTGGTAGAAGACCCCATGGAAGCACTAAGGGGTTAATGTAAGGTGGTGCAGCTCAATATATGTATGACATAGTTATGAGATTACCCACTGAGAACCTGAGATCTCTGAGACTATAGAGACCTCTCACATGGTCCATTCCTTGTGGATGAACCATCCAACCAACACATTAGATCCAACATTTCTCTAACTTTGGTCTTTTAATGGAAATCCCTTGGATGCTTAAACCTTATCAGAGAGTCAAGACTGAAGGCCACGGGCAGAATGATTGCTCTGGTGACCTAATCCACTAATACAGTCCCACACATAGTCTCTGGTCTTCAAAAGACCTTCTCCTTCACTCTCCTATGAACCATTCTTCTCACAACTTCTCCCGAGTGTCCTCCCTACCCAGGAACTTCATACCAGAATGTACCAGACTGTCCTCCTCCTTCTTCCAATCCTTCACTCGTGACCTGAAGAACCATCTCTGTAGAATTTCCTACCACATGAATTAACCCCCCTGCTCTTCTCCATCACCTTGTGTCTCTACCTACCTTCCCACACAGATTGGGGCAGATTTACTTACCCGGTCCATTCGCGATCCAGCGGCGCGTTCTCTGCGGTGGATTCGGGTCTTCCAGCGATTCACTAAGGTAGTTCCTCCGACGTCCACCATGTGGCGCTGCTGCGCTGAAGTCTGCCAAGGCCCACCGGAGTGCACTGAAGTTCACCGGCCTATACTTGGTGAAGGTAAGCGCGAGTTTTTCCGAATCCATAGGGTTTTCGTTCGGCCACGCCCCCCCGTTTTCCGTCGCGTGCATGCCAGCGCCGATGCTACTCCTAATATAAATAATATTAGAAATAATAATAATATTGGGTATAGGTTGGGCTATTGATCCTTCCATCTCTATCACAATAGGTTCAGTTTTTGGTTGAGGTCTTACTTGTTGTACACTTACACGCTGTTCAGTACCCAACAGCCGATGGGTGCCCTTCTTCTCTCCCTTCCTACCATCAGGCACCATCATCCCACCTACTGTGACCCTAAAAGCTGCCTCTAGAGACTTCAAGGCTGGATCTTAACATGCAAATCCGACCACCGCTATAGGAGGACATCAAGTGCCAAAAACGTGTTGACACATCAGAGGATAGTTATGGGTTCTTACTTTAACTTAGACATGTGGTAATCCCAATCTGCGTCTTTGCCAGTGTTATTATTCGCGTTACACAAAGGTCCATCTGACAATGCTGTCCCTGACACCACCACACAGTAGAAGCTTCCGAGGGCTCCAAATATTGAAGATATGAATGACCGCAACATCTGCAACGGAACAAGAAAAGCGTAAAATAAAACACCGTAGTATCAGGAGACACTACACATATGTATCACATCACTGATGGGAGTATAATATGGCGGTGACCCTTCATATTGCTCTTGGAGTCCACCAAGTTTGCTTCCATTGGGTACCAAAAATTTACACATCCTCTTTCCAACTATTACTTGTATTTTGTTTCCAAAAATCTCACATTGTGACAAATATCAACCAAGTGCCATAGTGTAGGTGAGCACAAGGTTTCTCCAAATGAAGAGTAACATTCCCATTCTCAGAGGCTTCCGGCCAGAAGAACTTGAAGTCTGGGGCAGGGGCGTAGCAGGGACAGGTTGCAATCAAGTGTCTTCTCACCAAAGCACACATCATAGGACTCCATTTTTAAGCTTCACCTTAATCTTTCCGTACTAATCTGGAATTACACCCTGGTTTATTATACTCTGTACACAACCAGATCAGCAGGTGAAGATCGTTGTGGAAGCTCAAGAGGCAGAACTTGGCTCTAAGGTGACCTGAATGGTTGGAGATCATTGATATATTATTGATTGCAGCTTTGGTTGAAACTGGAGCTTTAAACATGACCTAAGTCAGTGATGTCCAACCTTTTAGAGAATGAGTGCCCAAAATGAGACCCAAAACACACAAGCTTTTCCCAAAGTACCAACAAGGAAATGTAGGCAGTAACAAACTTATTTCTACCAGAATCTTTGAGCTCCAATCCGACCCTGTCCACACCTTCTCACACTTCGGACAGGACCAGGCAGCACAGGATGGGTCACTTTAAAATATCAGGGCACTACTTGGACTGCCTGAGACTGCACGCATGTCTGGCAAACTCTGTGCCTGGGAGACAGCCCGAGTGCCCACAGAGAGGTCCCGAGTGCCATCACTGGCACCAGTGCCATAGGTTCCCCACCACTTACCTAAGTCATTGAAAGTTTACAGGATGGCCCAATGGTCCAGTGTAGACAAGTTTAGCCCCAATTCTATTTCACTGCTCCGTTAAACATAGACATGATCCACATAGAGAATCAAGACTTACCCGGCACCTATTACCGCAGCATCCTTCACCGCAGCAGCCTTTACCACCGGCACGTATGGCATTACATGAAGGGCACAGCATCTACGGAAAGGGAAGATGTCAACCACAAACATAATGGTCATGGTCCAGCCCGGGGGTTAGGGGGGAATCCGTGTCAGTCGTGTTACCTGAAGCTGCTCTTCCTCATTGCAAAATCTATTCCAAGACCCTCAACTGCAATGGATCGTTCTTAATACCCCATCAGATTATACCCCTGAAGGACAGTCTACTATTGTCCTTGACAAACCCATGACCCCTTTGGTGTCACTTTCTCACCCGTAAAATAGAGAGACATATACACAATCCGCTCAAGTTTCCAGTTTTTCCATCACCCAAGAAGGAGAGGAATCAACACAAATTTGTCTTAGCATCAAAAGACGCATCAATACTTACAAACAGACCACTGCCCAGGAGACCACCCATCAGCCAGACCTGTGTAGTAATATGGTTGGTCCATGTCGTTTCTCCATTAGGAAAGATCAGCAGGAGGTTTGCAATCATACAAATAAAAGCCATGGGCAGGAGCGAGAGCCCCACGAAGCGGGAACATTTTCCCGTACACATCCTCCAGGACAGGAGATCTGATGCTGCTTCTCTGAGAGTCCTGTGTGTCTGCTCTAATGAAATATTATTGTTGGTTTAGTGATAAAGAGATGGACAAAGGTCACTGGAATTGGTGATAGCTCGGGGATGGGACCAGGGAAGTGGGTGGGGGAGTAAAAAGAGGAGGGCGGGACAAGAGCTGGAGATCAAATGTCCCAGGATTCAATACTACAAGATGCAATTAAACAATGGTAAACCCCGTTTTGTTGGTCACCTTCAAACCCATAATTTGGTGGACGTGGTCTACATCTACACATCCCATGTGATACTTCATCTCCGCTGGTATGTTTAAAACCAAAAATCAAGCCACAAGTACATCCAGTAAACTGATGGAGCCCCCAAAAGTTTTAGATTATTAGGATTTGTCCACATCAATTGGGACTTATCATGAGAAAGAAAATAGAATTGTTTTCTTATGTAGAACTTTATCTTCTCAGCGAGGTCCCACGACACCATTGACAATATCAGAATGGAAGTATAGGCCACCTGGGTTTTGGACCTTGGGATGCATGATTTCCTGGTACTTTTGGAGCTCCAAAAACCTCACTAGCAATGAATAACTAATCCCACCTAAGCAAAGGCTAACTATGAACTGTCGCGACGTAGCTCCACTCCATTGAAAGGTAACTGAGATCACAAAAGGTGGAGTGTAAACTCAGATCTTCATCTGGTCCACACCCCCACAATTGCCTCATCTGTATGAAATGTAGAAGATGAAGCCACCTGCCTTCACAAGCCACGTGTTATCAGCCAGGAGATAAGATGGTATATCCCGAGGTGTAATAACCTTCGCTTATCAGATCCAGGAAACAAGTGGACAGAGGATCTTTATGTTGGGAAACTCAAAGTTCTGTATCTGGGGACTAAGAATCTGCAGGAAGCATACAGTATCTCCTGGTGGGAATTAGAAACCACCCAAGGAACTCAAAAATGTGAGTAAAAAGATGAACCAAAAATCAACATATACAAGTATCAATTAAAGCAACAAGCAAAGAAAAAGTAACCAGTATCCGGCAGCACATCCGCACATCTGCTCTGATACCCGGGTCACAACTAGTTCTTCGCACTTTTGAGCCATCCGAGACGTCTTGGAAATAGATGCAATGTTGATCTTGTGTAGAGGTTTGGTGGACAGTAATAACTTGCCAATGTCTTCTGCCCTTATTTTTATGATGCCCCTTTGTCTTCCCCTTGGCCTTCATTGTATGATGAGAGATCTGTGTCAGTGTCACAGTAGGACCCAGGACCTTATCTACTCTATTGTCTATTGTTTGTGTTTAGAGATGAGCGAACATACTCGTCCGAGCATTAGAGTACTCAAAACGGCTCGTTGCTCGAGAACTGCTTGAGTGAATGCAAATATACTTCTGATAAGTTATCAGATGTATGGAAACATCAGCAATGTGTTCTTCAGTGAAGAACACATTGCAGATGTTTCCATACATCTGCTAACTTATTAGAAGACACGCGTACAGAAAGGTGTTCTTCACAATAGTATGTGAAGAACAATATGTGTGAAGAACACATTGCAGATGTTTCCATACATCTGCTAACTTATTAGAAGACACGAGTGCCGAATGGTGTTCTTCACAATAGTATGTGAAGAACAATATGTGTGAAGAACACATTGCAGAGGTTTAACACGGGTCATTCTCCTTTTTGAAGTTCCATGAATATTCCATTGAATAAAAAAAAACAAGAAACAGGACTGACTTCCTTATTTCTCAATAAAATGACACATTTTATTGGTCCCTTTGGTCCCCTTGAAAAATGCTCGAGTCTCCCATTGACTTCAATGGGGCTCGTTATTCGATACAAGCACTCGAGCATCGGAAAAAATTCGACTTGAGTAACGGGCGCTCGAGCATTTTAGTGCTCGCTCATCTCTTGTTGTGTTTCCTTGTACTTATATTCATGTTCAGCCTCAAATTTGCACACTATTTTCCTCCTGAAGTCTATTTTCCAGTGTCTAAATTAATACTCCTTGTCCCCTTGCTAAGGACCTAGAGCTCCACAACCTTGGTCCTAGGATCAGTGAATTCCCAGTCCTTGAGGTAGGATGTTACTTATGATATAATTCTCCAAACTTTGATCCTCTAAAGAAGAGGTCAAATAATCTTTATACATTTTTTAATTGAAATGCTGCCGGGGAAGCACTGTGACTATTGGCTACAGGCGGCACAGTGATTATATTCACAACTGTGGGTCATTGTAATGATATTGACTATTGTGAGGCGCTTTGAATATATTGGTGCAGGCACTGGGTCCGTATTGGTTACCATGGTGGGGAACACAGTGACTTTTTGGCAACTTTAGGGACTTTGTTGGCCACTGTAAGGCACTATTTCTCTATCAACTATTGAGGGGCATTAATAGTTATTATAGGTGTGAAGGTGTGAAAAGGTATTACATTTGTGATAAATTTAGGAGGAGATGATGAAGTGATTAACCGAAGAAGTCTGTGCTGCAGAGACAAATTGTGGCTGGAGGGAGCTGACATGGTGGTCTTGGACATAGAACAAAATGAAAGAAAACATCTTCAATGAGTAACATAAATCTGTGAGTGGCGAGATTTACAGAACACATTTCAGAAGCAGTATACAGTCATTAATAGAGCTACAGCAGAACTACACAGCCATAGATGGAGCTACAGCCACAGTACACAGCCATACATGGAGCTACAGCCACAGTACACAGCCATACATGGAGCTACAGCACATAGCTATACATGGAGCTACAGCCGCAGTACACAGCCATACATGGAGCTACAACCACAGTACACAGCCATACATGGAGCTACAGCACATAGCTATACATGGAGCTACAGCCGCAGTACACAGCCATACATGGAGCTACAACCACAGTACACAGCCATACATGGAGCTACAGCCGCAGTACACAGCCATACATGGAGCTACAGCCACAGTACACAGCCATACATGGAGCTACAGCCACAGTACACGGCCATACACGGAGCTACAGCCGCAGTACACAGCCATACATGGAGCTACAGCCACAGTACACAGCCATACATGGAGCTACAGCCACAGTACACGGCCATACACGGAGCAACAGCCACAGTACACAGCCGTACATGGAGCTACAGCCGCAGTACACAGCCATACATGGAGCTACAGTCACAGTACACAGCCATACATGGAGCTACAGCCACAGTACACAGCCATACATGGAGCTACAGCCGCAGTACACAGCCATACATGGAGATACAGCCACAGTACACAGCCATACATGGAGCTACAGCCGCAGTACACAGCCATACATGGAGCTACAGACATAGCACAAAGCCATACATGGAGCTATAGCCACAGTACACAGCCACACATGGAGCTACAGCCACAGTACACAGCCATACATGGAGCTACAGCCACAGTACACAGCCATACATGGAGCTACAGACATAGCACAAAGCCATACATGGAGCTATAGCCACAGTACACAGCCACACATGGAGCTACAGCCGCAGTACAGTCATACATGGAGCTACAGCCACAGTACACAGCCATACATGGAGCTACACCACAGTACCCAGCCATACATGGAGCTACAGCCGCAGTACACAGCCATACATGGAGCTACAGCCACAGTACACAGCCATACATGGAGCTACAGCCACAGTACACAGCTATATATGGAGCTACAGCCACAGTACACAGCCATACATGGAACTACAGCCACAGTACACAGCCATACATGGAGCTACAGCCGCAGTATTGAGTACACAGCTATATATGGAGCTACAGCCGCAGGACACAGCCATACATGGAGCTACAGCCACAGTACACAGCCATACATGGAGCTACAGCCACAGTACACAGCCATACATGGAGCTACAGCCACAGTACACAGCCATACATGGAGCTACAGCACATAGCTACACATGGAGCTACAGTCACAGTACACAGCCATACATGGAGCTACAGCCACAGTACACAGCCATACATGGAGCTACAGCCACAGTACACAGCCATACAAGGAGCTACAGCTGCAGTACACAGCCATACATGGAGCTACAGCCACAGTACACAGCCATACATGGAGCTACAGCACATAGCTATACATGGAGCTACAGCTGCAGTACACAGTCATACATGGAGCTACAGCCACAGTACACAGCCATATATGGAGCTACAGCCACAGTACACAACCTTACATGGAAACACAGCCGCAGTAAACAGCCATACATGGAGCTACAGCCACAGTACACAGCCATACATGGAGCTACAGCCACAGTACACAGCCATACATGGAGCTACAGCCACAGTACACAGCCATACATGGAGCTCATCCGGCCGGCATGACGCGAGGAGGAGGAGGAGCCACGTAGTGTCCGGACCCGATCTCCTCCCCCTCCGCGTCCGCGTGCTTGCTGCAGTCGTCAGTGGCAGCTGATGCCGCTGCCTAGATCCCCCCTATCCCACCACGAGTAAGGCCCCTGATGCCATAGAGGATCCGACCCAGTAAATTTGGACCCTGGGCATCTCAGCTCGATCCTCTATCGGGTGCTGGCGGGGTGCCGCTTGTGTAGCAGGCGCGAAGCGCTCCCGAATATCGGAGCCCTCTTGCCGGAGGCTGGATTCCGACAGTTGAGGGCGCAAGCGCGCTGAAACAGAGCCGGAGCGGACAAGCACGGACCCTGCCATCGGTGTGTATCGGGTAGGATGGCACCGGGGAAGGAGATGTGACCGAAGAGGGCATTTGCAGCACTGGATCTTACATCGATCCTCAGATTGCTACATCGATCAGCAGGCACCACGCTACGTGACGCGGGCTACCTGGCGGGCTTGCCGGGTCGCCAGCATCTCCTGGTCGGGCCATACATGGAGCTACAGCCGCAGTACACAGCCATACATGGAGCTACAGCCGCAGTACACAGCCATACATGGAGCTACAGCCGCAGTACACAGCCATACATGGAGCTACAGCCCCAGTACACAGCCATACATGGAGCTACAGCCCCAGTACACAGCCATAAATGGAGCTACAGCAACAGTACACAGCCATAAATGGAGCTACAGCAACAGTACACAGCCATACATGGAGCTACAGCCACAGTACACAGCCATACATGGAGCTACAGCAACAGTACACAGCCATACATGGAGCTACAGCCACAGTACACAGCCATACATGGAGCTACAGCAACAGTACACAGCCATACATGGAGCTACAGCCACAGTACACAGCCATACATGGAGCTACAGCCACAGTACACAGCCATACATGGTGCTACAGCCACAGTACACAGCCATACATGGAGCTACAGCACATAGCTACACATGGAGCTACAGTCACAGTACACAGCCATACATGGAGCTACAGCCACAGTACACAGCCATACATGGAGCTACAGCACATAGCTATACATGGAGCTACAGCTGCAGTACACAGTCATACATGGAGCTACAGCCACAGTACACAGCCATACATGGAGCTACAGCCACAGTACACAGCCTTACATGGAGATACAGCCACAGTACACAGCCATACAAGGAGCTACAGCTGCAGTACACAGCCATACACGGAGCTACAACCATAGTACACAGCCATACATGGAGCTACAGCCACAGTACACAGCCATACAAGGAGCTACAGCTGCAGTATACAGCCATACATGGAGCTACAGCCACAGTACACAGCCATACATGGAGCTACAGCACATAGCTATACATGGAGCTACAGCTGCAGTACACAGTCATACATGGAGCTACAGCCACAGTACACAGCCATATATGGAGCTACAGCCACAGTACACAACCTTACATGGAAACACAGCCGCAGTAAACAGCCATACATGGAGCTACAGCCACAGTACACAGCCATACATGGAGCTACAGCCACAGTACACAGCCATACATGGAGCTACAGCCACAGTACACAGCCATACATGGAGCTCATCCGGCCGGCATGACGCGAGGAGGAGGAGGAGCCACGTAGTGTCCGGACCCGATCTCCTCCCCCTCCGCGTCCGCGTGCTTGCTGCAGTCGTCAGTGGCAGCTGATGCCGCTGCCTAGATCCCCCCTATCCCACCACGAGTAAGGCCCCTGATGCCATAGAGGATCCGACCCAGTAAATTTGGACCCTGGGCATCTCAGCTCGATCCTCTATCGGGTGCTGGCGGGGTGCCGCTTGTGTAGCAGGCGCGAAGCGCTCCCGAATATCGGAGCCCTCTTGCCGGAGGCTGGATTCCGACAGTTGAGGGCGCAAGCGCGCTGAAACAGAGCCGGAGCGGACAAGCACGGACCCTGCCATCGGTGTGTATCGGGTAGGATGGCACCGGGGAAGGAGATGTGACCGAAGAGGGCATTTGCAGCACTGGATCTTACATCGATCCTCAGATTGCTACATCGATCAGCAGGCACCACGCTACGTGACGCGGGCTACCTGGCGGGCTTGCCGGGTCGCCAGCATCTCCTGGTCGGGCCATACATGGAGCTACAGCCGCAGTACACAGCCATACATGGAGCTACAGCCGCAGTACACAGCCATACATGGAGCTACAGCCGCAGTACACAGCCATACATGGAGCTACAACCCCAGTACACAGCCATACATGGAGCTACAGCCCCAGTACACAGCCATAAATGGAGCTACAGCAACAGTACACAGCCATAAATGGAGCTACAGCAACAGTACACAGCCATACATGGAGCTACAGCCACAGTACACAGCCATACATGGAGCTACAGCAACAGTACACAGCCATACATGGAGCTACAGCCACAGTACACAGCCATACATGGAGCTACAGCAACAGTACACAGCCATACATGGAGCTACAGCCACAGTACACAGCCATACATGGAGCTACAGCCACAGTACACAGCCATACATGTTAGCATGGAGATAGCTGTAAGTGGGCGGAATGCGGCCATGACAGGATGGGCTGGGAGGGCAGGAAAAGGTGGGTTTTTCAGAATTGGGGGTGGAACTTTATGTGAGGTGATAGGTGGGCTAGCTTGGGGGGTGGAGACCTAGGGGGTTTATAAGGGGTGCCAGGAAGGGCACGCCATCTTTTGGCTGGAGAAAATTGTAGGGAGAGGTGGTGCCGGTCCGTTTTGGCGAGTTTTTTCGGTTTTGCGTTTTCTCCAGCGGTTTTTTGGCGACAGGACTGGGAATGGCGGAGTTAGAGGCCTTTTTGGCCCAGATGCGGGCACAAGCGGAGGCCAGGGGAGCAGAATGGATGAAGGAGCAGGTGGCCATGTTTGCCGCAGGGGATGACGGCGGGACCCGGCGGTCGGTCAGAGCATCTAGGGCAAGGCCCCCTGAGAGGTTAAGCCCCTCGGAGTCACCTGTACGGGCCGGGAGGAGTGAGGACTGTGGCTTACCTGGTGGTTCCGGAGGAGCTGCGGCAGTCGGCGGTTCCGGGAGGAAGAGGAGCAGGCGGCCGTCAGTGGCATCCTCGGAAGACGCAGGGGCTGGCGTGAGGAGTCCTAGGACACCAGGGAGTGCAGGATCGTCCGGAGGCGCTAGGCGCAAGATGGCGGCGACACGTGGAGGTCTCAAGATGGCGGGCGGACGTGCCGGTGGGCGGAGCGGCAGTGGCCGGAAGTCCGGAACCGGAAGTCGGAGGTCGGCGGGAGCAGAGGGGAGGAGCCAGCGGCGACGCGACACTCACCAGGAATACAGAGCGGTGAGTGTGAATTGCGGGCCGGGCAGAGCGGCAGCAGCGAGCGGCAGTGGGGGAGCGGGGGCTGGGGAGGAGGACGCCCCCAGCAGCCCAGGCAGCGAGGTGAGCGAAGCGGAGGAGGCCGCGGTCGGGGTGCTATATGCGGCCGCGGCTCCGAGCTCAGCAGCGGCGGGTGGGGGGGGTCGGGTCCCCCCTTCACCCAGGGCAAGCGGTGGGGCACGGCAGCAGCATGGGTCCGCGGATGGGGGCACGAACCCTCCATCCAGGCACAGGGGAGACGGCAGCTGGATTGGTGTGCCTAGAGATGGGCCTGCTGGAGGGATGCAGCACCTCACGGGGCCTCCTGACAGCAGCATGGGTGTAGGGATGGCGCAAGGTGCGCAGTGGTTAGGCGATGCTGGTTGTGTTCGTGGTGTTTCGTCTGTCTTTTTTCCTTACCAGATGCAGAGTGGCGCTGAGGCGGCTATGCTGGACACAGTGCGTCGTGCGCTAGGACTGGCCGCGACTGGAGGGGGTCCCATGGTGTTGCCGGCAGCAGGATCAGCGGTTGCGGTGCCGTCTGTGGCTCCAGGAGTGATGGCAACGGCGGGAGCGGGTCCATCAGGCCAGGGCATCGTTGCGGGCCCCGGCGATGCCGGGCAGACGCCAGGAGGCAGCGGCGTCACAATTACAGGTGCGTCCACAGCTACACAGGCACATCTACATACAAACACACTGAACAATCCAGGGGGATTAGCCGTTACTATGTCTGATGCAGGGGCCGTTGCTAGTGGGGGGCCCCTTCAGGAATTTATGCAGGGGATGCAGCGTTTGATGTCAGTCTTTGAGAGGGCTATGGGGTCACAGCATGGGGGGCCTATATCGGCCTGGGGTGCTGGGGCGTCTGGGTCATCTAGTTCAGGGGTGACCACAACGTCTAATGCGCTAGTGGCAGTGACGCCCGTGGTGGCGGAGGTCAGCACAGGGGCAAGGGAGAATTCGGTGGGGGCAGTTAGTGCAGGGTCAGTGACGGAAGGATCAGAGAAGGCAGTGGTAGCAGTGAGTGGGGATAAGGCTCCGGCAGCTAAGTCTGCTGAGGCGTCCAAATTATTGCCGGTGTCGGACGCGGCGTTGGGGAATTTGTACATTTGTTTTGATGGGCCTCTTGGGGGGCATCTAAAACAAGAAGTGAAGGATAGGATATGGAAAAGGGAGAATTTGGATATTTTTACGCTGTTACCTTTGGAGCGTTTTAGCGTTGAGCGTTGGGAAAAGGGGAAGGAACATCGTAAGGAAGAGGATGAGGAGAGGCGCCGGTATCGGCTGATTCCTCGTAATTTTGGGAATTGGCTGCACGCTTTTTCTATCCTGGGCAGTGTAATTGGGGAAAAACAGCCTGAATGGTGCTCGGGGTTGTTTTGTCATCAGGAGACTATATGGGAAGCGTACAAGACATATGGGGGGATAGCGTGGCTGAGATATGATGAGCAGTTTCGTCAGAGAATGGCCGTGAGACCTTCCTTGGAGTGGGGGCATAGGGATATTGGGCTATGGATGAGGTTGATGACGGCGCCAAAGCCGGCGCCGAAGAGTTCGTCTTTTGGTGGGGTGGCAGTGGCTGGTTCATCCTTTCAGTCGGGGCCCGACGGAGCCAAAGCTGGGCCCCCGTCGGGCGGTGGTAAGAAGGGAGTCTGTTGGAGGTATAATGAGGGTAACTGCACTTGGGGATCCTCTTGTACATTCAGGCACGAATGCTCTGGTTGCGGGGGCGTCAACCACCCCTTATCTCGTTGCTTCAGAAGAAAAGGTCAGGGACAGAGGACGGGGGATAGTGCTCAAAAAGGGGGTGACTCCGGTGAGGCTCGGCGTAATGATGCCGTGGCTCGGGAGATATCCAAATGAGGAGAAGGCTTGTCTGTTGATTCAGGGCTTTCAGGAGGGGTTTCGGATCCCTTTTAAGGAGGGGGAGACGGGTTGTTTTGCGAGGAATCTGAAGTCTGCAGAGGAATTCCCCGGAGTAGTTAGGGAAAAGCTGCAGAAGGAGGTGAAGTTGGGTCGTATGTTAGGCCCCTTTGTTAATCCACCAGTGGAAAATTTGCGGGTTTCACCATTAGGTGTTGTTCCTAAAAAGGAGGAGGGAAAGTTTCGCCTGATTCATCATTTGTCTTACCCGCGGGGGGGTTCGGTGAATGATGCGATAGATCCAGCTATGAGCTCGGTTTGCTATACTTCATTTGATGAGGCTGTGAGTCTGGTGAGGGCAGCTGGAAGTGGAGCGTTGATGGCGAAGGCGGACATCGAGGCGGCATTTCGCTTGTTACCGGTGCATCCCGAATCGATGCATTTATTGGGGTGTTATTTTGAAGGGGGTTACTACGTGGATGGCTGCCTGCCGATGGGGTGTTCTATTTCCTGTGCTTATTTTGAGGCGTTTAGTACATTCCTGGAATGGGTAGTTAGGGAGTTGTCTGGTGGGGCTGGGGTTATTCATTATCTAGACGATTTTCTGTGTGTAGGCCCGGCAGAGAGTTATAGGTGTCAAGTTTTGTTGTCCACACTGTCCGAAACGTTTGAGAGTTTTGGGGTGCCATTGGCGATTGATAAGACCGAAGGCCCGGCCACGAGATTGTGTTTTTTGGGTATAGAATTGGATTCAGTTGCCATGGAATGTCGTTTGCCAGAGAAAAAGTTGGAGGAGTTGCGTTCTTGTGTTGGTGAGGCATTGGTGAAGTCAAAGTTGACATTGCGGCAGGTTCAATCCTTGTTGGGGAGATTAAACTTCGCTTGTAGAATTATGCCCATGGGGCGGGTTTTCTGTCGGAGGCTGGCGCAGGCGACAGCTGGAGTAAAGCGGCCTGAACACTTTGTTCGGCTAAGGAAAGAGCATAGAGGGGATTTGAGGGTTTGGGATGAATTTTTGGTGGCTTACAATGGGAAGACTTTGTGGCTGGCGGAGCCTGTTTCCAATGCGGAGCTCCATTTGTTTACGGACGCGGCAGGGTCGATAGGTTACGGGGCGTTTTTTCAAGGGGAATGGAGTGTGGGGTCTTGGCCGGAGTGGTGGCACGAACAGAAGCTGACGGCTAACTTGTGCCTGCTGGAGTTGTTTCCGATTGTAGTGTCATTGGAGTTATGGGGCAGCCAGTTAGCAAACAGGAGTGTGGTTTTCCATTGTGACAATATGTCAGTGGTTAATGTCATTAACAAGCAGACGTCGAGCTCTCCACCGGTAATTGTGTTGTTGCGGCACCTGGTGTTGTTGTGCCTTCGTTTGAACGTATATTTTCGGTCAGTCCATGTTCCGGGTGTGGATAATGAGGTGGCGGATGCTCTGTCTCGATTACAGCTGGTCAGGTTCCGGGAGTTGGTGCCGGGGGCGGCGATGCAGTCGATGCGGTGTCCGGAGCATTTGTGGGAGATGCTGCGTTGAAATTATTTCCATGGGTGCAGTTGTCGTTAGCCCCTTCGACATGGGATTCTTACAAGAAGGTATGGCGTGATTGGTTTCTGCTGCTGGATGAGTGGGGTCCGGGCAGGGAGGTGCCTAGTAGAGAATCTGTTTTGTTTTGTTTGTTGATGAGCCATTTTGAGAGGGGGGCCTCGGTGGCTGTGGTTCAGAGGACATTGGCAGCTTTGGCCTTTTTGTTCAAACTAACCGGGGGAGAGGATTCGACTCAGGGTTTCTTGGTGAAACAGGCGGTGAAGGGTTACAAGAAAGGTCGTTATAGAGAGGACTGTAGGAGACCTGTATCTTTTGATTTGTTGAGGGACCTGTTGGGGAAAGTCCGGGAGGTATGCGTGTCGGATTACGAGAGTTGTTTATTTTCCTTGGCATACTCATGGGCATTTTTTGGGGCGTTCAGGATTAGTGAGTTGGTAAGTGGAAGCTGCTCGCGTAACGGGGGCATTCAGATGCGGCACGTGCAGCGGGTGGAAGGTGAGGTTAGGATTGTGTTGACAAATGCTAAAACGGATAGCTCTGGTCGGGGGTTCTTGGTGCGTTTGCGGCGGGTACCGGGGTTTGTGGGTTGCCCGGTGGAGTGCCTGGATTCCTTTTTGTCTGTCCGTTTAGCGTCGGGGGAGGCGTTATTGGTTCATCAGGATGGGAAGGCTTTGTCTAGATTTCAGTTTGTGGCAGTTTTTAGAAAGTGTTTGGGTCTGTTGGGGTTAAATGCAAAGGAATATTGTTCACATTCATTTCGCATTGGGGCTGCAACTGAGGCAGCCAGGTGGGGTCTGTCAGAGGCCGATATCAAGAAAATTGGGCGTTGGGAGTCGAGGCGTTTTCGGTCATACGTTCGGCTTCATAGACTGGAGAAGTAAAAAGGGGAAGTGGGCTTTGTTGGCTGTTACGATTGTTTATTTCTTGATAGGTATTAGAAGGTGTGTCATCTGGATTTTCGGACACTCTTTTATTCATTGGGCGGAAAAGAGGGCTCAGCTTCGTTTGGGTGGTAGGTTTCTTGGGCTCGATGGAAATTTGGTAAGTGTGCGTTGGCTTGGCTATAGGGGGCTTCAGTGGGAAGCGGTGCGTGCAAAGTTGCGAATGGCAATTGAAAGATGGGGTGCTCCGGATGTTTTGTTGATCCATGCTGGGGGCAACGACATCGGGAGTTTTCCTATGCGTCAATTGATTAAAGCGATGAAGAGAGATGTGTTGTGGATTATGAGTGAGTATCCGGATGTGTTGTTGATTTGGTCTGAGATGGTGAGAAGGGAGCGGTGGAGGAATGCAGTTTCAGTGGCGGCACTGAATCGGTCTCGGGTGAAGATCAATAAGTGTTTTGGTAAATTCATCCGTTTGAATGGTGGTTTGGTTGTGCGACATGGGTTGTTGGAGGCTGATCGCAGCTACACGGGTAAGGATGGTGTGCACTTGACGGACCTTGGGTTGGATGTTTTTAATTACGGATTGTCGGAGGTGGTTGGTTTTGCTTGGAGGGTGTGGCGGTGCACAGCGTCTTGAGGGGTCAAGACGTTGTGCTGTGGCGGGTGCTTGGCAACAGATAATTTATATTTTGGTAAATTGATTGCATCATTTGGGATAAAGTCCGGGAATTTGGTGAATTGGATTGCAGTCTCCTTGAGAGTTTGACCTCAGGAGCTGGATTCATTTGATATTTGCCACATTCTGCCCTCGTCACTCGCCAGGTTGGTGTGCGGCTTGTGGATTGGTAGGTGTGGTTGTTTACACGCTGAGCGTGAGTTATGAGCAATTATATTTTACTTAATGGTTACACCGGACTTAGTTGGTTGTCCAAAAAGGGACAAACAAGTTCTGCTCTGTTGTCAAGTACTCGGCCACTAAGGAAATTGATGTTTAACGTATTTTTATATTTTTTGCAATTGTTAATATATGTTTAATAAAGTTTATATTTTACAGATTTTCAAAGAATAAATAAAGCTGTGACCAGCACTTTTCCAACAACAAAATGTGTGTGTTTTATTTAGTTGGTTAAGGAGGGTTCCTTTTGCTGCTCTGTGAGCCGGTCCTACGACTCAGCCCTGTCCTGGTCATGTTAGCATGGAGATAGCTGTAAGTGGGCGGAATGCGGCCATGACAGGATGGGCTGGGAGGGCAGGAAAAGGTGGGTTTTTCAGAATTGGGGGTGGAACTTTATGTGAGGTGATAGGTGGGCTAGCTTGGGGGGTGGAGACCTAGGGGGTTTATAAGGGGTGCCAGGAAGGGCACGCCATCTTTTGGCTGGAGAAAATTGTCCCACCCACCCTCCCCTTGTTAGTTGGTTTTGTATTAGGGCCACATTGTGTGTTTTTCTTTGGGGAGGAGGGATACAAGTAGATGAGAGTTCTTTGTCAGGAAGGGGTAGGTATAGCTTAGGGAGTTTAGGTCATTGATTGTGAAGTAGGCGGGTGCTTGGCAACAGATAATTTATATTTTGGTAAATTGATTGCATCATTTGGGATAAAGTCCGGGAATTTGGTGAATTGGATTGCAGTCTCCTTGAGAGTTTGACCTCAGGAGCTGGATTCATTTGATATTTGCCACATTCTGCCCTCGTCACTCGCCAGGTTGGTGTGCGGCTTGTGGATTGGTAGGTGTGGTTGTTTACACGCTGAGCGTGAGTTATGAGCAATTATATTTTACTTAATGGTTACACCGGACTTAGTTGGTTGTCCAAAAAGGGACAAACAAGTTCTGCTCTGTTGTCAAGTACTCGGCCACTAAGGAAATTGATGTTTAACGTATTTTTATATTTTTTGCAATTGTTAATATATGTTTAATAAAGTTTATATTTTACAGATTTTCAAAGAATAAATAAAGCTGTGACCAGCACTTTTCCAACAACAAAATGTGTGTGTTTTATTTAGTTGGTTAAGGAGGGTTCCTTTTGCTGCTCTGTGAGCCGGTCCTACGACTCAGCCCTGTCCTGGTCATGGTGCTACAGCCACAGTACACAGCCATACATGGAGCTACAGCCACAGTACACAGCCTTACATGGAGATACAGCCACAGTACACAGCCATACAAGGAGCTACAGCCACAGTACACAGCCATACATGGAGCTACAGCACATAGCTATACATGGAGCTACAGCTGCAGTACACAGTCATACATGGAGCTACAGCCACAGTACACAGCCATACATGGAGCTACAGCCACAGTACACAGCCTTACATGGAGATACAGCCACAGTAAACAGCCATACATGGAGCTACAGCCACAGTACACAGCCATATATGGAGCTACAGCCACAGTACACAACCTTACATGGAAACACAGCCGCAGTAAACAGCCATACATGGAGCTACAGCCACAGTACTCAGCCATACATGGAGCTACAGCCACAGTACACAGCCATACATGGAGCTCATCCGGCCGGCATGACGCGAGGAGGAGGAGGAGACACGTAGTGTCCGGACCCGATCTCCTCCCCCTCCGCGTCCGCGTGCTTGCTGCAGTCGTCAGTGGCAGCTGATGCCGCTGCCTAGATCCCCCCTATCCCACCACGAGTAAGGCCCCTGATGCCATAGAGGATCCGACCCAGTAAATTTGGACCCTGGGCATCTCAGCTCGATCCTCTATCGGGTGCTGGCGGGGTGCCGCTCGTGTAGCAGGCGCGAAGCGCTCCCGAATATCGGAGCCCTCTTGCCGGAGGCTGGATTCCGACAGTTGAGGGCGCAGGCGCGCTGAAACAGAGCCGGAGCGGACAAGCACGGACCCTGCCATCGGTGTGTATCGGGTAGGATGGCACCGGGGAAGGAGATGTGACCGAAGAGGGCATTTGCAGCACTGGATCTTACATCGATCCTCAGATTGCTACATCGATCAGCAGGCACCACGCTACGTGACGCGGGCTACCTGGCGGGCTTGCCGGGTCGCCAGCATCTCCTGGTCGGGCCATACATGGAGCTACAGCCGCAGTACACAGCCATACATGGAGCTACAGCCGCAGTACACAGCCATACATGGAGCTACAGCCGCAGTACACAGCCATACATGGAGCTACAGCCCTAGTACACAGCCATAAATGGAGCTACAGCAACAGTACACAGCCATACATGGAGCTACAGCCACAGTACACAGCCATACATGGAGCTACAGCCACAGTACACAGCTATACATGGTGCTACAGCCACAGTACACAGCCATACATGGAGCTACAGCCGCAGTACACAGCCATACATGGAGCTACAGCCGCAGTACACAGCCATACATGGAGCTACAGCCCCAGTACACAGCCATACATGGAGCTACAGCCCCAGTACACAGCCATACATGGAGCTACAGCCCCAGTACACAGCCATAAATGGAGCTACAGCAACAGTACACAGCCATACATGGAGCTACAGCCACAGTACACAGCCATACATGGAGCTACAGCCACAGTACACAGCTATACATGGTGCTACAGCCACAGTACACAGCCATACATGGAGCTACAGCAACAGTACACAGCCATACATGGAGCTACAGCCACAGTACACAGCCATACATGGAGCTACAGCCACAGTACACAGCCATACATGGTGCTACAGCCACAGTACACAGCCATACATGGAGCTACAGCCCCAGTACACAGCCATACATGGAGCTACAGCCCCAGTACACAGCCATACATGGAGCTACAGCCCCAGTACACAGCCATAAATGGAGCTACAGCAACAGTACACAGCCATACATGGAGCTACAGCCACAGTACACAGCCATACATGGAGCTACAGCCACAGTACACAGCCATACATGGAGCTACAGCCACAGTACACAGCCATACATGGAGCTACAGTCACAGTACACAGCCATACATGGTGCTACAGCCACAGTACACAGCCATACAATGAGCTACAGCCACAGTACACAGCCATACATGGAGCTACAGCCACAGTACACAGCTATACATGGAGCTACAGCCATAGTACACAGCCATACATGGAGCTACAGCCACAGTACACAGCCATACATGGAGCTACAGCCGCAGTACACAGCCATACATGGAGCTACAGCCACAGTACACAGCCATACATGGAGCTACAGCCGCAGTACACAGCCATACATGGAGCTACAGCCACAGTACACAGCTATATATGGAGCTACAGCCGCAGGACACAGCCATACATGGAGCTACAGCCACAGTACACAGCCATACATGGGGCTACAGCCACAGTACACAGCCATACATGGAGCTACAGCCGCAGTACACAGCCATACATGGAGCTACAGCCACAGTACACAGCTATACATGGAGCTACAGCCGCAGTACACAGCTATACATGGAGCTACAGCCGCAGGACACAGCCATACATGGAGCTACAGCCACAGTACACAGCCATACATGGAGCTACAGCCACAGTACACAGCTGTACATGGAGCTACAGCCGCAGGACACAGCCATACATGGAGCTACAGCCACAGTTCTAATAAAATTAATAATAATACTAGGACTAACAATGTCTTTACTAAAACAGACATGTCAGAATTATTGTTCTGTTACTACATCTGATTCAGGCTCCGTACTCCAGTACAGTCTTCAGGTGGATAATACTCAATGTTTTTTACACTGAGCTAGGCTCTGGGACTGTATTTATCTAGTGATCTTGGTTCTGGTTGTGTATGTGCAACACCCCTGCCGATGCATAGGAAGAGGAGTAATCGCGAATAAGCCCCTTTGTCTGTGTGTCCCCAGTAGGTAAACCTGTACAACTCACTTCGGGATCATATAGTCAGATAGAGCAGTGGTAGATACTGCCTGATCATCCATCTGAGCACACACAGTGAGAGATACCGTGTCAGTCCACCATCAGGGCCGACACTCAACCAATCCAGGACTAAAGCTGCAGCTTCCAGCATTGGACCCAGCTACATCCCAGCCTGCACCTGCATCCAGGCTGGTGACCCAACTCCAGAGGTTCCCTCTCCATGACCACTCTTCAGTAATCCGGACCATCTCCAACAATCCGGGATCTGTACCAGATCGTTTGGCCCGTTGCCTTCTGTAGTTCGAATAAAGAAGTAGAAGTTATTTTTGCACAACGTTGCCTCTGTTTGGTCCCTACACAGCTGTCACCATCAAGGGCGCCTCATCTACCATCCAGGGACTCATACTACAGACTCTAAGGGTTGCCCCAGGGAGAACCAGTACCTCAGACTCTCCCTCCATATATCTTGCACACACCACCTGCTGGAGAGCTGCCAGGCTGTAGGACAGCCCTCTGGTCCCTATACCAAGCACCGTGACACTAGCATTCCCTAGGCTGCAACCGCCAGCCACTCCGGTATCCTGGGCCCCGGCTGTCTCCAGGCCCCAAGAAAAGGCCCCGGTGGGCGATGTTGCATATGTAGGCACAGAATTTGGTTCAGGTGCTGAATGCATGTACCGAGCCCATTTCTGGTACTGTATTTATGTACAGAGCTTGGTTCTGGTAGTTTATGTACAGTCATCGGCTCTAGTGCTGTAAACATGTATGGAACTTGATTGTGTTGTTGTATTTATGTACTGATCTCTGTTTTGGAGATGTTTTTATGAACTGTACTTGGTTTTGGTGCTGCTTTCATGTATAGAATTGGTGCTGTGTGAGCTTGGTTCTGGTACTTTATGTACAGGGATTGATTTATGTACTGATCTCTGTTTTGGAGTTGTTTTTATGAACTGTACTTGGTTTTGGTGCTGTGTGAGCTTGGTTCTGGTACTTTATGTACTGGGATTGATTTTGGTGCTGTATTTGTGTATAAAACATAATTCTGTGCTTTTGTTCGAGGAGGTGGATGTATTTCTGAGCAAATTTAGATCTATAAGTTCTATAGATAGATTTATTTTAAGATCTTTATTTTTATTTTAAGATAAAATATAAAAAACATTTTAACTATTGAAATTTGTTTATTAGAGTAGATATGTTTTACTTTTGTGTGGCGCTACATGACGTACTCCTCGTTGAGAACAGGCTGTTAAAAACTTGAACTTCGCCCGTCTTGAAGAGCCCGTCTTTCGGGGGCGTCTTTCGCCCCTGTTGGAGGGCATCCTTCGCCCCTGTTGGAGGGCATCCTTCGCCCCTGTTGGAGGGCACCTTCCGTCCCTGTTGGAGGGCACCTTCCGTCCCTGTTGGAGGGCATCTTTCGCCCCTGTTGGAGGGCGCCCTTCACCCCTGTTGGAGGAGGGCACCTTCCGCCCCTGTTGGAGGAGGGCACCTTCCGCCCCTGTTGGAGGAGGGCACCTTCCGCCCCTGTTGGAGGAGGGCACCTTCCGCCCCTGTTGGAGGAGGGCACCTTCCGCCCCTGTTGGAGGAGGGCACCTTCCGCCCCTGTTGGAGGAGGGCACCTTCCGCCCCTGTTGGAGGAGGGCACCTTCCGCCCCTGTTGGAGGAGGGCACCTTCCGCCCCTGTTGGAGGAGGGCACCTTCCGCCCCTGTTGGAGGAGGGCACCTTCCGCCCCTGTTGGAGGGCACCTTTCTCCACTGTTGGAGGGCACCTTCCGCCCCTGTTGGAGTAGGGCACCTTTCGCCCCTGTTGGAGTCCATCTTTTTTGTACAAGGGTAATGTCAGAAAACCTGTGTAACATGCACAATCCTGGGCTCCCTGTCATCACTTTGTATCCGTGTACAGTCAGTGTGTGCTCCTTATCACATTAGAGTTTGGACTAATAAAGCCATTAGACTATATATATCACAAATTATCTGATCAGGAACCGGCCGATAAGGACTCTGCCCTCGCTGACATTTTACGGAACAACCGCACAACGTAATGAAGCAGAAAAACATCTCGATGGGAGGAACCAGAGAGGAGCGGGATGAAGGACCTCCGTGTCCACTGCTCTGGGCCAACACCACATAATTATACCTACTCGGTCCATGACCATGCTACCCCTCCCCCTTAAATAAATGAGATTAAAAAAAACAACATCTCCAAGTAAATATAAAGTTTTTTCCTTTGCTGTCATATCTTCCTCAATAAAGGGGTAATAGATGTAATACAGAAGGCAGATTAGAGATTTCACTAACGATCTTAAAGGTTGTGTCTTGAAGGATTATCTCACAAGAGTTTGGAAAGCTGCGATGTAGATTATTTTTTTGGGGTGGGGGGGGGCGGGGTGGGGGGGGTTATACTACAAACATGTTTTGGCTGATGACCAAGTCAACACCACAATTTAGCTACATAGGGGAGGACTTGAGAGACTTAATTGGTGACCACATGTGAACTCTGACCACTAAGCCATGTGCCCACTACAGCCCTCTAACCATGAAGGTATGTGCTGTCTAGGAAAATATAATTTGTGTGCCCACTAGGGAAACCCTAACCACTAAGCTGTGTGCCCACTAGGGAAACCCTAACCACTAAGCTGTGTGCCCACTAGGGAAACCCTAACCACTAAGCTGTGTGCCCACTAGGGAAACCCTAACCACTAAGCTGTGTGCCCACTAGGGAAACCCTAACCACTAAGCTGTGTGCCCACTAGGGAAACCCTAACCACTAAGCTGTGTGCCCACTAGGGAAACCCTAACCACTAAGCTGTGTGCCCACTAGGGAAACCCTAACCACTAAGCTGTGTGCCCACTAGGGAAACCCTAACCACTAAGCTGTGTGCCCACTAGGGAAACCCTAACCACTAAGCTGTGTGCCCACTAGGGAAATCTAACTGGTAAGCTGTTTAAAAAAAAAACTTGAGAAGAACAACCTTCAGGTGGAGGCTTCCAAGGCAACACATCGTACTGACTCTCACGTCATAGATGGTTACCTCAAGGCCCTGACACCTACATAACTACCTGAGCCCAATGAAATGAGTGGATTTCTGCCATTGTATCGAATGTGTAGACAAAAATGGAGACAAATCATATTCTGGCCAAAAAAGAGAATTTGAGTTTTTTATGTTAGGATAAGACCAGACCCAAACTCATAAAACGTACAAGTAAAACATATCTGGTCTTCGGCCAGTAGAAGAGGTCACAAAGTCATAGTCATCATTAGTAATGGACTTAACGTCTAGTGGCCCAATATCTGGGGAGGTCATCTCCAGAGGTCGTCCTGCAGCAGACGTCACATTATGGATCCATGTTATGTAGCTTGACACAACCACATAGATTCCTGGCTTTCTGCGTTCAGCACAACCTTGCCCCCAGCTGACGAAGGCCAACCTGGTACCAGGTACTGCTCAAGGACCTACAAACCAAAGGTCCTCCACTGAAAATAGAACAGATCAACAAGAAAATTCATCAGGTTTTCCCACAAAAGACGGGTTTATTCTGTGTGATACGATTGTAGGCCTGGAAGCCTTCCATGGCCCGAGTGGTGAACTAGTACTCAATTCACTTCTACAAGACTATGGGAGGTAGAGGTCCTGGAAGTCCTAGGGGAGTGAGTGGAGCACTTGTTTATTAAGTACACTCCCACTTCATTAATACTGAGTGGTCAGGGACACTTGCCAGTAGTGGATTATAACATGGGTAGCTTGGGTGGCCATTGGGGGTCCCATGGCTCCCTATCGTAGAGATGGTGATGATGATGGTCCTCGAGCCCTGCACTCCAGTCCTTACAAATCTGTGAAAGCTCTTGACATGTAAACAACGGCCTTCAAGGGACACTTTCCTTCAATAAGAAGCTTGGTTGTGGTGCCGTAGGTTGTCAAGCTGTTTTTTTAAAAATTTACAAGAAGTTGGAGCTTACAGGCCCTTGTTCTTGAGATCATTGAGGAGTCTACCCTGAAGGCTATTAGAGCTTTCTGTACAATGGATAGATATATGGGAAATCCCATAGTGATTATATAAGACTCATCTCTGCAGACAAAGTCCCAGAGATAAGCTCACACCCATCATTGACCCGACCTTTGCCGACCTTTGTATAGACGATAAATTAGCCAATCAATAAGAATATTCCATCCCATTCCTTCAGAGTCAGATATGAGTCAGATTCTCCTTACAAGCGCCTTTCCCTCCCTCGTAGACACCGGCACAGAGCACGTTCTTGGTCAGTGACCACATCCAGTGCAGACTTTGACGAATCCTGGACAGCAAAATCTTCACTTGCTTCAAGAGGGTCAGAAAGTAAATTTTGCCTGAGGACAGATTCAGAAAGGTCCCCTCCATCTTGTCTCTATACAACCAGTTCACACCTCACTTCAGAGTTGATTTTCTGGATGATGCCACCACCCTGGACCATGAAAGAAACAATCTGGAGGTTGTTTAGCTGCTTGGCAACCTACCGGTAGTGGTTAATCAGGTCAATTTCTCCTGACAGGTTCCCTTTAAGGATAGAGTTTGCCATGGTGGGACAGCTATCCAATAGTAATCCTTTGCTGTCATCTACTGCTCAAAAGTAGCATTGACACCCAAGTCTGATACTGAAGGGTTAAGATGTGATATTTATGTTATGTTGCAACATTTGTTATCTTTCCTGCAAAATCCCAGGATGCGATTGGTTGGTGTCATGGAAATCCCCAGAACAGAGAGTTTATAAATTCTCTCTCCGTCTGGATTTCTAGGCGTTTCTTCTTTGTCTTTTGATCTCTGCACATAGATTGATGCCCAAGCATCGGAGCCAACCTGGCTCCTTCTGACCACTGGATCAAGGCCGAGGTATTACAAAATTCCTACCCCACAACGGAATCATTGCCACAGCCAACCCTGCCTGAAGAAGGACCACACTCAGCCTGTTACCTGCAGTGTGGACTGTGGCTGCCATCCCATGCCCGGCCCACACCACGTCCTTCCCCTACAACATCTGCTGGGGGATCCGCTACTACACACATAGCAGGAATACCAGGGAGATTGCAACCCCCCGCCCCTCCCCCCCATCTCACTTATTTGGCCCTAGCAGAGGTGGATGAGGCTTGCTCCTGTGGACACATTCTGGCGCTAGACTGCACATACATCCAACCACTCCAGCCCCTCAGAATCCAGCTGCCCCCACAGGTCGGGCCCTGGTGGGGTAATGTAGCACATGGTACTGGACACAGCAGGTTGTAAACAAGGGCGGTACAGTGGCAGTGGGTAGCACTTCTGCCTTGCAGCACTGGGGTCCTGGGTTCGAATCCCACCCAGGTGAACATCTGCAAAGAGTTTGTATGTTCTCTCCGTGTTTGCCTGGGTTTCCTCCGGGTCCTCCGGTTTCCTCCCACACTCCAAAACATACTGGTAGGTTGATTAGATTGTGAGCCCCATGAGGACAGGGACTGATTTGTCATGCTTTGTGCAGCGCTGCGGAATGTCATAGGAGGCTCCATGACACGCTGCGACCTGATGCCCTGTTACTAACCCTCAAATCCTCTGTGCTGCTGTGATGATGTAACAGGCAGCCATACACAAAGAGAATGAGCAAAAAAAAAAATGTTATGATTAAAATTATAGATATTTTATTTTACATCCCCTCCCCCATCTCCCCTATGTATCTAGAGGAAGCCAGCGCCTCACATTTACATCGACCTTAAAAATGTAAAGCGTCCATGAAGGGCCCCCCCCCATACTGGAGCTCCAGGGACCACAGCCGACACATAAATAATCATCAGACCCCACATCATACAGGGCCACCCCCGCGGCTCTAGGCTCCACATGAAGGTCCTCAGAGGAGACCACGAGCGGCCTCCGGCCTCATCACAGGCTCCGGGGCTCAGTTAAAGTTAAACTTAAAGTGAAAGTTTCCTGAGCTGAAGGGGTTAAATTCAAAAGGCCACTGCTGGTGCTGGTGCCCCGAGCCCTGCTGGTTCTCCGGATCTAATGGATCTTCTCCAGCATCAACCTTCTGCCGCATCTCTGAAAAATATAAGATTCAGTGTTCAGTATTACAGTAGTTATATTCCTGTACATAGAGGGCAGTATTATAGTAGTTATAGTCTTGTACATAGGGGGCAGTATTATAGTAGTTATATTCTTGTACATAGGGGCAGTATTATAGTAGTTATATCCCTGTACATAGGGGCAGTATTATAGTAGTTATATTCCTGTACATAGGGGGCAGTATTATAGTAGTTATATTCTTGTACATAGGGGCAGTATTATAGCAGTTATATTCTTGTACATAGGGGCAGTATTATAGCAGTTATATTCTTGTACATAGGGGGCAGTATTATAGTAGTTATATTCCTGTACACAGGGGGCAGTATTATAGTAGTTATATTCTTGTACATAGGGGCAGTATTATAGTAGTTATATTCTTGTACATAGGGAGCAGTATTATAGTAGTTATATTCTTGTGTATAGGGGGCAGTATTATAGTAGTTATATTCCTGTACATAGGGGGCAGTATTATAGTAGTTATATTCCTGTACATAGGGGGCAGTATTATAGTAGTTATATTCTTGTACATAGGGGCAGTATTATAGTAGTTATATTCCGGTACATAGGCGGCACTATTATAGTAGTTATATTCTTGTACATAGGGGGCAGTATTATAGTAGTTATATTCTTGTACATAGGGGGCAGTATTATAGTAGTTATATTCTTGTACATAGAGGGCAGTATTATAGTAGTTATATTACTGTACATAGGGGGCAGTATTATAGTAGTTATATTCTTCTGTATAGGGGGCAGTATTATAGTAGTTATATTCTTGTGTATAGGGGGCAGTATTATAGTAGTTATATTCCTGTACATAGGGGGCACTATTATAGTAGTTATATTCTTGTACATAGGGGCAGTATTATAGTAGTTATATTCCTGTACGTAGGGGGCACTATTATAGTAGTTATATTCTTGTACATAGGGGGCAGTATTATAGTAGTTATATTCTTGTACATAGGGGGCAGTATTATAGTAGTTATATTCTTGTACATAGAGGGCAGTATTATAGTAGTTATATTCTTGTGTATAGGGGGCAGTATTATAGTAGTTATATTCCTGTACATAGGGGGCACTATTATAGTAGTTATATTCTTGTACATAGGGGCAGTATTATAGTAGTTATATTCCTGTACATAGGGGGCACTATTATAGTAGTTATATTCTTGTACATAGGGGGCAGTATTATAGTAGTTATATTCTTGTACATAGGGGGCAGTATTATAGTAGTTATATTCTTGTACATAGGGGGCAGTATTATAGTAGTTATATTCTTGTACATAGGGGGCAGTATTATAGTAGTTATATTACTATACATAGGGGGCAGTATTATAGTAGTTATATTCTTGTGTATAGGGGGCAGTATTATAGTAGTTATATTCTTGTGTATAGGGGGCAGTATTATAGTAGTTATATTCCTGTACATAGGGGGCAGTATTATAGTAGTTATATTCCTGTACATAGGGGGCAGTATTATAGTAGTTATATTCTTGTACATAGGGGGCAGTATTATAGTAGTTATATTCTTGTACATAGGGGGCAGTATTATAGTAGTTACATTCTTGTACATAGGGGGCAGTATTATAGTAGTTATATTCTTGTACATAGGGGGCAGTATTATAGTAGTTATATTCTTGTACATAGGGGGCAGTATTATAGTAGTTATATTCTTGTACATAGGGGGCAGTATTATAGTAGTTATATTCCTGTACATAGGGGGCAGTATTATAGTAGTTATATTCCTGTACATAGGGGGCAGTATTATAGTAGTTATATTCCTGTACATAGGGGGCAGTATTATAGTAGTTATATTCTTGTACATAGGGGGCAGTATTATAGTAGTTATATTCTTGTACATAGGAGGCAGGAATATAGTAGTTATATTCTTGTACATAGGGGGCAGTATTATAGTAGTTATAGTCTTGTACATGGGGGGCAGTATTATAGTAGTTATATTCTTGTACATAGGGGGCAGTATTATAGTAGTTATATTCCTGTACATAGGGGCAGTATTATAGTAGTTATATTCTTGTACATAGGGGACAGTATTATAGTAGTTATATTCCTGTACATAGGGGCAGTATTATAGTAGTTATATTCCTGTACATAGGGGGCAGTATTATAGTAGTTATATTCCTGTACCTAGAGGGCAGTATTATAGTAGTTATATTCCTGTACATAGGGGGCAGTATTATAGTAGTTATATTCCTGTACATAGGGGCAGTATTATAGTAGTTATATTCCTGTACATAGGGGCAGTATTATAGTAGTTATATTCCTGTACATAGGCGGCAGTATTATAGTAGTTATATTCCTGTACATAGGGGCAGTATTATAGTAGTTATATTCTTGTACATAGGGGGCAGTATTATAGTAGTTATATTCCTGTACATAGGGGGCAGTATTATAGTAGTTATATTCTTGTACATAGGGAGCAGTATTATAGTAGTTATATTCTTGTACATAGGGGGCAGTATTATAGTAGTTATATTCTTGTACATAGGGGGCAGTATTATAGTAGTTATATTCTTGTACATAGGGGGCAGTATTATAGTAGTTATATTCTTGTACATAGGGGGCAGTATTATAGTAGTTATATTCTTGTACATAGGGGGCAGTATTATAGTAGTTATATTCCTGTACATAGGGGGCAGTATTATAGTAGTTATATTCTTGTACATTGGGCAGTATTATAGTAGTTATATTCCTGTACATAGGGGCAGTATTATAGTAGTTATATTCCTGTACATAGGGGGCAGTATTATAGTAGTTATATTCTTGTACATAGGGGGCAGTATTATAGTAGTTATATTCTTGTACATAGGGGGTAGTATTATAGTAGTTATATTCTTGTACATAGGGGCAGTATTATAGTAGTTATATTCTTGTACATAGGGGGCAGTATTATAGTAGTTATATTCTTGTACATAGGGGGCAGTATTATAGTAGTTATATTCCTGTACATAGGGGGCAGTATTATAGTAGTTATATTCTTGTACATAGGGGGCAGTATTATAGTAGTTATATTCTTGTACATAGGGGCAGTATTATAGTAGTTATATTCTTGTACATAGGGGGCAGTATTATAGTAGTTATATTCTTGTACATAGGGGCAGTATTATAGTAGTTATATTCTTGTACATAGGGGGCAGTATTATAGTAGTTATATTCTTGTACATAGGGGGCAGTATAATAGTAGTTATATTCCTGTACATAGGAGGCAGTATTATAGTAGTTATATTCCTGTACATAGGGGGCAGTAGTATAGTAGTTATATTCTTGTACATAGGGGGCAGTATTATAGTAGTTATATTCTTGTACATAGGGGGCAGTATTATAGTAGTTACATTCTTGTACATAGGGGGCAGTATTATAGTAGTTATATTCTTGTACATAGGGGGCAGTATTATAGTAGTTATATTCCTGTACATAGGGGGCAGTATTATAGTAGTTATATTCCTGTACATAGGGGGCAGTATTATAGTAGTTATATTCCTGTACATAGGGGGCAGTATTATAGTAGTTATATTCTTGTACATAGGGGGCAGTATTATAGTAGTTATATTCCTGTACATAGGGGGCAGTATTATAGTAGTTATATTCCTGTACATAGGGGGCAGTATTATAGTAGTTATGTTCTTGTACATAGGGGGCAGTATTATAGTAGCTATAGTCTTGTACATAGGGGGCAGTATTATAGTAGTTATATTCCTGTACATAGGGGGCAGTATTATAGTAGTTATATTCCTGTACATAGGGGGCAGTATTATAGTAGTTATATTCTTGTACATAGGGGGCAGTATTATAGTAGTTATATTCCTGTACATAGGGGGCAGTATTATAGTAGTTATATTCTTGTACATAGGGGGCAGTATTATAGTAGTTATATTCCTGTACATAGGGGGCAGTATTATAGTAGTTATATTCCTGTACATAGGGGGCAGTATTATAGTAGTTATATTCCTGTACATAGGGGGCAGTATTATAGTAGTTATATTCTTGTACATAGGGGGCAGTATTATAGTAGTTATATTCTTGTACATAGGGGGCAGTATTATAGTAGTTATATTCTTGTACATAGGGGGCAGTATTATAGTAGTTATATTCCTGTACATAGGGGGCAGTAGTATAGTAGTTATATTCTTGTACATAGGGGCAGTATTATAGTAGTTATATTCTTGTACATAGGGAGCAGTATTATAGTAGTTATATTCCTGTACATAGGGGGCAGTATTATAGTAGTTATATTCCTGTACATAGGGAGCAGTATTATAGTAGTTATATTCTTGTACATAGGGGGCAGTATTATAGTAGTTATATTCTTGTACATAGGGGGCAGTATTATAGTAGTTATATTCTTGTACATAGGGGGCAGTATTATAGTAGTTATATTCTTGTACATAGGGGGCAGTATTATAGTAGTTATATTCCTGTACATAGGGGGCAGTATTATAGTAGTTATATTCCTGTACATAGGGGGCAGTATTATAGTAGTTATATTCTTGTACATAGGGGGCAGTATTATAGTAGTTATATTCCTGTACATAGGGAGCAGTATTATAGTAGTTATATTCCTGTACATAGGGGGCAGTATTATAGTAGTTATATTCTTGTACATAGAGGGCAGTATTATAGTAGTTATATTCTTGTACATAGGGGGCAGTATTATAGATATTTCCACCACACATATACCTGGGTCTGTTAACACTTCTTTGGCTGCTGCGATGTCTATGAATCTCTTCTCCGCTTCCCTCTTCTCCTCCTCGGACTGGAAGTTGTCGGGGTGCCATTGTTGTGCCAGCTTCCTGTAGGCTTTGATGACCTCCTGCTTGTTGGCGTTTCTGTTGGGGACAGGAGGATGTGGTGACGCTGGGGCAGTCATCCCCCACATCTTATATCGGTATTATGGATCACTTACCTCTTGACCCCCAGGATCTTGTAGTAATCTCGCTTTCGGGACTGTTTCAGCAGCTTCTGCGCCCGCTCCAGGCCCTGGCTGATCTCCTCGTTGTCTCCGTCCAGCTCTTTGGCTTGTTGGAAATCTTCCACGGCTGCAGGAGTGACATACCAGGGGGTCAGGGGGCACATGGAGGGTTATGGGTGACACCTGCGACCCCCCGGTCAGGGCACCCACCTTTCTCGTATTCCTCATTGAGGATATAGATCTCGGCCCGGTCCTTCAGCACCTGCGGGTTGTGCGGGTCTCGCTGTACGGCTTCTGTACACACCTTAATGGCCGCCTCCGTGTGCTGACTCTGCGGGGCAAGGACAGGGTTACACCGTCACCCCGGGGTGTGGGGGGGGGGGGAGATATCGGGGAGTCAGGGGACGCACCTTGGACAGGCAGTGGCAGATCCGCTCCTTCGCCCTCTTCCTGTAGATTTCCACCTCCGGCTCCGTCATTATCACCGACTCAAACTTCTCCACCGCGGCCTCATATCTGCAGAGGGACAGAGCGGTCATAGGGGGCGCACTCCTAGCGGGACCCCCACACACCCACAGAAGGGTCACCTACCTCTGCTCTCGGACCATCTCCTCAGCAGACTCCAGCTGTCTGGACAACTTCTTCACTCGTTTGTAAAGGGAGTAACAATCCTTGTCGTCCTGATCCAACTTCAGACATTCCCGCACCTGACTGCAGGGGGCAGAAGCGCGCATCAGCATCACAGCACAATGACCCCTTCCCCCCTGTGACATCACACATGACCTCCCCCCGGGTGACCTATGACATCACACATGACCACCCCACGACCCAAGACATCGTGCATAACCTCCCCATCCCAGGTGACCTATGACACCGCACCCAAGGTGACCTGTGACATCACGCATGTTCTACCCCCTCGCAGGTGACCTGTGACATCACACACGACCTCTCACCTCAGGCTCTCCCTGTGGTCGCCCAGGATGTAGTAGAGCTGGCTGAGTTTCAGGAAGGCGGCGCGGTTGTCGTTGCGCAGTTTGGTTGTGGGCCTGAGGTCCTGGATGGCGCTGGACACGTCCCCGTTGTTCAGGTGGCACTCGGAGCGCAGCTCCCGCATACTGGGGTCCCAGGGGGAGAACTGGAAGACATGGGGGAGGGGGGGTTACCAGTCACCCCCATAGAGACCCCCAAAAACATCTGTACCACCCACTCCTTACCTCCACCACCTTCTCCAGCCAGGAGATCGCTCCCACATAGTCCTCGCGCTCATAGGCCCCCAGCGCCTCCTGCCGGTGCTCCGAAACCTCCTGCGCCCGCGCCAGCTGCATCTGGGCCTCCTCATTAGACGGATTACTCATCAGCTGCAGGAGACCAGCACCAGCATTACATCACTCGTCCTGTGCTCTATTCACACCTAAAGCTGCACCGCCGCTACAGCCAGAGCCGCAGGAGCCGCCGCCGCTACAGCCAGAGCCGCCGCCACAGCCAGAGCCGCAGGAGCCGCCGCCGCTACAGCCAGAGCCGCAGGAGCCGCCGCCGCTACAGCCAGAGCCGCCGCCACAGCCAGAGCCGCAGGAGCCACTACAGCCAGAGCCGCAGGAGCCGCCGCCGCTACAGCCAGAGCCGCAGGAGCCGCCGCCGCTACAGCCAGAGCCGCCGCCGCTACAGCCAGAGCCGCAGGAGCCGCCGCCGCTACAGCCAGAGCCGCAGGAGCCGCCGCTACAGCCAGAGCCGCAGGAGCCGCCGCTACAGCCAGAGCCCCAGGAGCCGCCGCTACAGCCAGAGCCCCAGGAGCCGCCGCTACAGCCAGAGCCCCAGGAGCCGCCGCTACAGCCAGAGCCCCAGGAGCCGCCGCTACAGCCAGAGCCCCAGGAGCCGCCGCTACAGCCAGAGCCGCCGCCGCTACAGCCAGAGCCGCAGGAGCCGCCGCTACAGCCAGAGGCGCAGGAGCCGCCGCCACCACCACAGCCAGAGGCGCAGGAGCCGCCGCCACCACCACAGCCAGAGGCGCAGGAGCCGCCGCCACCACCACAGCCAGAGGCGCAGGACCCGCCGCCACCACCACAGCCAGAGGCGCAGGACCCGCCGCCACCACCACAGCCAGAGGCGCAGGACCCGCCGCCACCACCACAGCCAGAGGCGCAGGACCCGCCGCCACCACCACAGCCAGAGGCGCAGGACCCGCTGACACCAGTGTAGTGCGTTTCGTTATCTCATCTATGAGAACAGTGACTGCAGCTCTGGCACACTGCAGGGTCCTAGTGCTGGTCCTGTCTCTGTATAGAGCTCACATGTTGCTGCAATGCACTGTGGGATACGTAGTGCTCTCCGAGGCAGCTCTACATCTCCCACAATGCAGCGCAGCACCATGAGTCATTAGAGATCCCTGAGGAAGCCTGTGGGGGGCGCTCTCACCACGGTCTGGAAGTCCTCCTTGGCCTGGTCGGTGTCCCCCTGCTTCAGTAGGATGTTCCCTCGCTGGAGTCGGGCCTGGAGGGGGAGGGATGACACATTATAGGAGACTCTCTGTCTGTGTAGCTCCCCTACAGGCAGGGGGGAGAACTGCAGCCCCGGAACATGTGACCGACCTACCAGCTGGACCCCATCGCCGGCTCACTCACTCACCGCCAGGAAGTCCGGCTTCAGCTCGATGGCTCTGCTGAGGTCCGGCAGCGCCGCCCTGAACTTCCCCAGGGCCAGGTAGACGGTCGCTCGCTTGTAATAGGTCAGGTAGTTTTTGGGGTCTCCATCTGGAACAGATCCATAGAGGAGGTATGTGTGGGCCCACCTGCACCCCGATGTCCCCCCGTGCACCCTCCCCATGCCCCAAGTACTCACCCACAGCGGAGTGATAGTGTGACAAGGCCTCGGCCAGCTGCCCGGCTGCCAGGAGCTTCCGACCCATCTCCAGGTGATTCTCCACCTCCGCCTGCCCCGCCGCCAGGGCCCCTGCGGGTACAGACACGTGTGACCAGAGACCGGGGGGGCCCATATAGCAGGGTGACCCCTGTACACAGATCCGGGGGCCCCCTATATAGCAGTGTGACCCCTGTACACAGAGCCGGGGGCCCCTATATAGCAGTGTGACCCCTGTACACAGAGCTGGGCCCCCCCCTATACAGAGCTGGGCCCCCCTATATAGCAGTGTGACCCCTGTACATAGAGCCAGGGGGCCCCTATATAGCAGTGTGACCCCTGTACACAGATCCGGGAGCCCCCTATATAGCAGGGTGACCCCTGTACACAGAGCTGGGCCCCTATATAGCAGTGTGACCCCTGTACACAGAGCCGGGGGCCCCCTATATAGCAGTGTGACCCCTGTATAGCAGTGTGACCCCTGTACACAGAGCCGGGGCCCCTATATAGCAGTGTGACCCCTGTACACAGAGCCGGGGGCCCCTATATAGCAGGGTGACCCCTGTACACAGAGCCGGGGGGCCCCCCTATATAGCAGTGTGACACCTGTACACAGATACGGGGAGCCCCTATATAACAGGGTGACCCCTATATAGCAGTGTGACCCCTGTACACAGAGCCGGGGCCCCTATATAGCAGTGTGACCCCTGTACACAGAGCCGGGGGCCCCTATATAGCAGGTTGACCCCTGTACACAGAGGCGGGGCCCCTATATAGCAGTGTGACCCCTGTACACAGAGCCGGGCCCCCTATATAGCAGTGTGACCCCTGTACACAGAGCCGGGGCCCCCTATATAGCAGTGTGACCCCTGTACACAGAGCCGGGGCGCCCCCTATATAGCAGTGTGACCACTGTACACAGAGCCGGGGCCCCCTATATAGCAGTGTGACCCCTGTACACAGAGCCGGGGGGGCCCTATATAGCAGTGTGACCCCTGTACACAGAGCCGGGGCCCCCCCTATATAGCAGTGTGACCCCTGTACACAGAGCGGGGGGCCCCTATATAGCAGTGTGACCCCTGTACACAGAGCCGGGGGCCCCTATATAGCAGGGTGACCCCTGTACACAGAGCCGGGGGGCCCTATATAGCAGTGTGACCCCTGTACACAGAGCCGGGGCCCCCCCTATATAGCAGTGTGACCCCTGTACACAGAGCCGGGGGCCCCTATATAGCAGTGTGACCCCTGTACACAGAGCCGGGGGGCCCTATATAGCAGTGTGACCCCTGTACACAGAGCCGGGGGCCCCTATATAGCAGTGTGACCCCTGTACACAGAGCCGGGGGCCCCTATATAGCAGTGTGACCCCTGTACACAGAGCCAGGGGCCCCCTATATAGCAGTGTGACCCCTGTACACAGAGCCGGGGGCCCCTATATAGCAGTGTGACCCCTGTACACAGAGCCGGGGGCCCCCTATATAGCAGTGTGACCCCTGTACACAGAGCCGGGCCCCCTATATAGCAGTGTGACCCCTGTACACAGAGCCTGGGGGCCCCTATATAGCAGTGTGACCCCTGTACACAGAGCCGGGGGCCCCTATATAGCAGTGTGACCCCTGTACACAGAGCCTGGGGGGCCCCTATATAGCAGTGTGACCCCTGTACACAGAGCCGGGGGGGCCCTATATAGCAGTGTGACCCCTGTACACAGAGCCGGGGGGCCCCTATATAGCAGGGTGACCCCTGTACACAGAGCTGGGCCCCCTATATAGCAGCGTGACCCCTGTACACAGAGCTGGGGCCCCCCCTATATAGCAGTGTGACCCCTGTACACAGAGCCGGGGGGCCCCCTATATAGCAGTGTGACCCCTGTACACAGAGCCGGGGAGCCCTCTATATAGCAGTGTGACCCCTGTACACAGAGCTGGGCCCCTATATAGCAGGGTGACCCCTGTACACAGAGCCTGGGGCCCCCTATATAGCAGTGTGACCCCTGTACACAGAGCCGGGCCCCCCTATATAGCAGTGTGACCCCTGTAAACAGAGCTGGGCCCCCTATATAGCAGTGTGACCCCTGTACACAGAGCCGGGGGCCCCTATATAACAGTGTGACCCCTGTACACAGAGCCGGGGCCCCCTATATAGCAGTGTGACCCCTGTACACAGAGCCGGGGGCCCCTATATAGCAGTGTGACCCCTGTACACAGAGCCGGGGGCCCCTATATAGCAGTGTGACCCCTGTACACAGAGCCGAGGGCCCCTATATAGCAGTGTGACCCCTGTACACAGAGCCGGGGGCCCCCTATATAGCAGTGTGACCCCTGTACACAGAGCCGGGCCCCCTATATAGCAGTGTGACCCCTGTACACAGAGCCTGGGGGCCCCTATATAGCAGTGTGACCCCTGTACACAGAGCCGGGGGCCCCTATATAGCAGTGTGACCCCTGTACACAGAGCCTGGGGGGCCCCTATATAGCAGTGTGACCCCTGTACACAGAGCCGGGGGGCCCTATATAGCAGTGTGACCCCTGTACACAGAGCCGGGGGCCCCTATATAGCAGGGTGACCCCTGTACACAGAGCTGGGCCCCCTATATAGCAGCGTGACCCCTGTACACAGAGCTGGGGCCCCCCTATATAGCAGTGTGACCCCTGTACACAGAGCCGGGGGGCCCCCTATATAGCAGTGTGACCCCTGTACACAGAGCCGGGGAGCCCTCTATATAGCAGTGTGACCCCTGTACACAGAGCTGGGCCCCTATATAGCAGGGTGACCCCTGTACACAGAGCCTGGGGCCCCCTATATAGCAGTGTGACCCCTGTACACAGAGCCGGGCCCCCCTATATAGCAGTGTGACCCCTGTAAACAGAGCTGGGCCCCCTATATAGCAGTGTGACCCCTGTACACAGAGCCGGGGGGCCCCTATATAGCAGTGTGACCCCTGTACACAGAGCCGGGGGCCCCTATATAACAGTGTGACCCCTGTACACAGAGCCGGGGCCCCCTATATAGCAGTGTGACCCCTGTACACAGAGCCGGGGGCCCCTATATAGCAGTGTGACCCCTGTACACAGAGCCGGGGGCCCCTATATAGCAGTGTGACCCCTGTACACAGAGCCGAGGGCCCCTATATAGCAGTGTGACCCCTGTACACAGAGCCGGGGGCCCCTATATAGCAGTGTGACCCCTGTACACAGAGCCGGGGGCCCCTATATAGCAGTGTGACCCCTGTACACAGAGCCGGGGGGCCCCTATATAGCAGTGTGACCCCTGTACACAGAGCCGGGGGGCCCCTATATAGCAGTGTGACCCCTGTACACAGAGCCGGGCCCCCCTATATAGCAGTGTGACCCCTGTGCACAGAGCCGGGGGGCCCCTATATAGCAGTGTGACCCCTGTACACAGAGCCGGGGCCCCCTATATAGCAGTGTGACCCCTGTACACAGAGCCGGGGGGCCCCTATATAACAGTGTGACCCCTGTACACAGAGCCAGGGGCCCCTATATAGCAGTGTGACCCCTGTACACAGAGCCAGGGGCCCCTATATAGCAGTGTGACCCCTGTACACAGAGCCGGGGGCCCCTATATAGCAGTGTGACCCCTGTACACAGAGCCGGGGGCCCCTATATAGCAGTGTGACCCCTGTACACAGAGCCAGGGGCCCCTATATAGCAGTGTGACCCCTGTACACAGAGCCGGGGGCCCCTATATAGCAGTGTGACCCCTGTACACAGAGCCGGGGGCCCCTATATAGCAGCGTGAACCCTGTACACAGAGCCTGGGGGCCCCTATATAGCAGTGTGACCCCTGTACACAGAGCCTGGGGGCCCCTATATAGCAGTGTGACCCCTGTACACAGAGCCGGGGAGCCCCTATATAGCAGTGTGACCCCTGTACACAGAGCCGGGGCCCCCTATATAACAGTGTGACCCCTGTACACAGAGCCGGGGCCCCCTATATAGCAGTGTGACCCCTGTACACAGAGCCGGGGGCCCCTATATAGCAGTGTGACCCCTGTACACAGAGCCGGGGGCCCCTATATAGCAGTGTGACCCCTGTACACAGAGCCGGGGCCCCCTATATAGCAGGGAGACCCCTGTACACAGAGCCGGGGCCCCCTATATAACAGTGTGACCCCTGTACACAGAGCTAGGGGGGCCCCTATATAGCAGTGTGACCCCTGTACACAGAGCCGGGGGCCCCCTATATAGCAGTGTGACCCCTGTACACAGAGCCGGGGGCCCCTATATAGCAGTGTGACCCCTGTACACAGAGCCGGGGGCCCCCTATATAGCAGTGTGACCCCTGTGCACAGAGCCGGGGGCCCCCTATATAGCAGTGTGACCCCTGTACACAGAGCCGGGGAGCCCCTATATAGCAGTGTGACCCCTGTACACAGAGCCGGGGGCCCTATAAAACAGTGTGACCCCTGTACACAGAGCCGGGGCCCCCTATATAGCAGTGTGACCCCTGTACACAGAGCCGGGGGCCCCTATATAGCAGTGTGACCCCTGTACACAGAGCTGGGCCCCCTATATAGCAGGGTGACCCCTGTACACAGAGCCGGGGGGCCCTATATAGCAGGGTGACCCCTGTACACAGAGCCGGGGGCCCCCTATATAGCAGGGTGACCCCTGTACACAGAGCCGGGGGCCCCCTATATAGCAGTGTGACCCCTGTACACAGAGCCGGGGCCCCTATATAGCAGGGTGACCCCTGTACACAGAGCCGGGGGCCCCCCTATATAGCAGTGTGACCCCTGTACACAGAGCCTGGGGGCCCCTATATAGCAGTGTGACCCCTGTACACAGAGCCGGGGGCCCCCTATATAGCAGTGTGACCCCTGTACACAGAGCTGGGCCCCCTATATAGCAGTGTGACCCCTGTACACAGAGCCGGGGGCCCCTATATAGCAGTGTGACCCCTGTACACAGAGCCTGGGGGCCCCTATATAGCAGTGTGACCCCTGTACACAGAGCCGGGGGGCCCCTATATAGCAGTGTGACCCCTGTACACAGAGCCGGGGGCCCCTATATAGCAGTGTGACCCCTGTACACAGAGCCGGGGGCCCCTATATAGCAGTGTGACCCCTGTACACAGAGCCGGGGGCCCCTATATAGCAGTGTGACCCCTGTACACAGAGCCTGGGGGCCCCTATATAGCAGTGTGACCCCTGTACACAGAGCCGGGGGGCCCCTATATAGCAGTGTGACCCCTGTACACAGAGCCTGGGGGCCCCTATATAGCAGTGTGACCCCTGTACACAGAGCTGGGCCCCTATATAGCAGTGTGACCCCTGTACACAGAGCCGGGGGCCCCTATATAGCAGTGTAACCCCTGTACACAGAGCCGGGGCCCCCTATATAGCAGTGTGACCCCTGTACACAGAGCCTGGGGGCCCCCCTATATAGCAGTGTGACCCCTGTACACAGAGCCTGGGGGCCCCCCTATATAGCAGTGTGACCCCTGTACACAGAGCCGGGGGGCCCCCCTATATAGCAGTGTGACCCCTGTACACAGAGCCGGGGGGCCCCCCTATATAGCAGTGTGACCCCTGTACACAGAGCCGGGGGCCCCCTATATAGCAGTGTGACCCCTGTACACAGAGCCGGGACCCCCTATATAGCAGTGTGACCCCTGTACACAGAGCCGGGGGCCCCTATATAGCAGTGTGACCCCTGTACACAGAGCCGGGGGCCCCTATATAGCAGGGTGACCCCTGTACACAGAGCCGGGGGGCCCCCCTATATAGCAGTGTGACCCCTGTACACAGAGCCGGGGGCCCCTATATAGCAGTGTGACCCCTGTACACAGAGCGGGGGCCCCTATATAGCAGTGTGACCCCTGTACACAGAGCGGGGGCCCCTATATAGCAGTGTGACCCCTGTACACAGAGCCGGGGGGCCCCCTATATAGCAGTGTGACCCCTGTACACAGAGCCGGGGGCCCCTATATAGCAGTGTGACCCCTGTACACAGAGCCGGGGGGGCCCCCCTATATAGCAGTGTGACCCCTGTACACAGAGCCGGGGGCCCCTATATAGCAGTGTGACCCCTGTACACAGAGCCGGGGGCCCCCTATATAGCAGTGTGACCCCTGTACACAGAGCCTGGGCCCCTATATAGCAGTGTGACCCCTGTACACAGAGCCGGGGGCCCCTATATAGCAGTGTGACCCCTGTACACAGAGCCGGGCCCCCCTATATAGCAGTGTGACCCCTGTACACAGAGCCTGGGGGCCCCCTATATAGCAGTGTGACCCCTGTACACAGAGCTGGGCCCCTATATAGCAGGGTGACCCCTGTACACAGAGCCGGGGCCCCCCTATATAGCAGGGTGACCCCTGTACACAGAGCCGGGGGGCCCTATATAGCAGTGTGACCCCTGTACACAGAGCCGGGGCCCCCTATATAGCAGTGTGACCCCTGTACACAGAGCCGGGGGGCCCTATATAGCAGTGTGACCCCTGTACACAGAGCCGGGGGCCCCCTATATAGCAGTGTGACCCCTGTACACAGAGCCTGGGCCCCTATATAGCAGTGTGACCCCTGTACACAGAGCCGGGGGCCCCTATATAGCAGTGTGACCCCTGTACACACCCCTATATAAGGTAAGTACTCACCATCCAGCTGAAGGTCCAGGATGACACAGAGAAGGGAGAGAGAGGACAGGACCCCATTCACACCGCGCCGCGCTCTCTCCATGTCTGCCGGGGGTCCGCTGCACCTGCCGGGGGGAGACACAACCACTGTGACTGGAGTATGAGGACCCCCACACACCCCCTCCCCTGCAGCTCTGGATGTGACTGGAGTATGAGGACCCCCACACACCCCCTCCCCTGCAGCTCTGGATGTGACTGCAGTATGAGGACCCCCACACACCCCCTCCCCTGCAGCTCTGGATATGACTGGAGTATGAGGACCCTCTCACACCCCCTGCAGCTCTGGATGTGACTGCAGTATGAGGACCCCCACACACCCCCTCCCCTGCAGCTCTGGATATGACTGGAGTATGAGGACCCTCTCACACCCCCTGCAGCTCTGGATGTGACTGCAGTATGAGGACCCTCTCACACCCCCTGCAGCTCTGGATGTGACTGCAGTATGAGGACCCTCTCACACCCCCTGCAGCTCTGGATGTGACTGGAGTATGAGGACCCTCGTACACCCCCCTGCAGCTCTGGATGTGACTCGAGTATGAGGACCCTCTAACACCCCCTGCAGCTCTGGATGTGACTGGAGTATGAGGACCCTCTCACCCCCCTGCAGCTCTGGATGTGACTCGAGTATGAGGACCCTCTAACACCCCCTGCAGCTCTGGATGTGACTGGAGTATGAGGACCCCCACACACCCCCCTGCAGCTGTGGATGTGACTGGAGTATGAGGACCCTCTCACACCCCCTGCAGCTCTGGATGTGACTGGAGTATGAGGACCCTCTCACACCCCCTGCAGCTCTGAATGTGACTGGAGTATGAGGACCCTCTCACACCCCCCTGCAGCTGTGGATGTGACTGGAGTATGAGGACCCTCTCACACCCCCTGCAGCTCTGGATGTGACTGGAGTATGAGGACCCTCGCACCCCCCCTGCAGCTCTTGCTGTGACTGGAGTATGAGGACCCTCGCACCCCCCCCCCTGCAGCTCTGGTTGTGACTGGAGTATGAGGACCCTCTCACACCCCCTGCAGCTCTGGATGTGACTGGAGTATGAGGACCCTTTCACCCCCCCCCCCCCGCAGCTCTGGATGTGACTGCAGTATGAGGACCCTCGCACACCCCCTGCAGCTCTGGATGTGACTGGAGTATGAGGACCCTCTCACATCCCCCTGCAGCTCTGGATGTGACTGGAGTATGAGGACCCACACACACCCCCTGCAGCTCTGGATGTGACTGGAGTATGAGGACCCTCTCACACCCCCCTGCAGCTCTGGATGTGACTGCAGTATGAGGACCCTCGCACACCCCCTGCAGCTCTGGATGTGACTGGAGTATGAGGACCCTCTCACATCCCCCTGCAGCTCTGGATGTGACTGGAGTATGAGGACCCTCGTACACCCCCTGCAGCTCTGGATGTGACTGGAGTATGAGGACCCTCTCACACCCCCTGCAGCTCTGGATGTGACTGGAGTATGAGGACCCTCTCACACCCCCTGCAGCTCTGGCTGTGACTGGAGTATGAGGACCCTCGCACCCCCCCTGCAGCTCTTGCTGTGACTGGAGTATGAGGACCCTCGCACCCCCCCCCCTGCAGCTCTGGTTGTGACTGGAGTATGAGGACCCTCTCACACCCCCCTGCAGCTCTGGATGTGACTGGAGTATGAGGACCCTCTCACACCCCCTGCAGCTCTGGATGTGACTGCAGTATGAGGACCCTCTCACCCCCCCCCCTGCAGCTCTGGATGTGACTGGAGTATGAGGACCCCCACACACCCCCTCCCCTGCAGCTCTGGATGTGACTGGAGTATGAGGACCCCCACACACCCCCCTGCAGCTCTGGATGTGACTGGAGTATGAGGACCCTCTCACACCCCCTGCAGCTCTGGATGTGACTGGAGTATGAGGACCCTCTCACACCCCCTGCAGCTCTGGATATGACTGGAGTATGAGGATCCTCTCACACCCCCTGCAGCTCTGGATGTGACTGCAGTATGAGGACCCTCTCACACCCCCTGCAGCTCTGGATGTGACTGGAGTATGAGGTTCCTCTCACACCCCCCTGCAGCTCTGGATGTGACTGGAGTATGAGGACCCTCGCACACCCCCTGCAGCTCTGGATGTGACTGGAGTAAGAGGACCCTCGCACATCCCCCTGCAGCTCTGGATGTGACTGGAGTATGAGGACCCTCTCACACCTCCCTACAGCTCTGGGTGTGACTGGAGTATGAGGACCCTCGCACACCCCCTGCAGCTCTGGATGTGACTGCAGTATGAGGACCCCCACATACCCCCTGCAGCTCTGGATGTGACTGGAGTATGAGGACCCTCTCACACCTCCCTACAGCTCTGGGTGTGACTGGAGTATGAGGACCCTCGCACACCCCCTGCAGCTCTGGATGTGACTGCAGTATGAGGACCCCCACATACCCCCTGCAGCTCTGGATGTGACTGGAGTATGAGGACCCTCTCACACCCCCCCTGCAGCTCTGGATGTGACTGGAGTATGAGGACCCCCACATACCCCCTGCAGCTCTGGATGTGACTGGAGTATGAGGACCCTCGCACACCCCCCTGCAGCTCTGGATGTGACTGGAGTATGAGGACCCTCGCACACCCCCTGCAGCTCTGGATGTGACTGGAGTATGAGGACCCTCACATACCCCCTGCAGCTCTGGATGTGACTGGAGTATGAGGACCCTCTCACACCCCCTGCAGCTCTGGATGTGACTGGAGTATGAGGACCCTCTCACACCCCCTGCAGCTCTGGATGTGACTGGAGTATGAGGACCCTCTCACACCCCCCTGCAGCTGTGGATGTGACTGGAGTATGAGGATCCTCTCACACCCCCTGCAGCTCTGGATGTGACTGGAGTATGAGGACCCGCCCACACCCCCTGCAGCTCTGGATGTGACTGGAGTATGAGGACCCTCTCACACCCCCCTGCAGCTCTGGATGTGACTGCAGTATGAGGACCCTCTCACCCCCCCTGCAGCTCTGGATGTGACTGCAGTATGAGGACCCTCTCACCCCCCCTGCAGCTCTGGATGTGACTGGAGTATGAGGACCCTATCACCCCCCTGCAGCTCTGGATGTGACTGCAGTATGAGGACCCTCTCACACCCCCTGCAGCTCTGGATGTGACTGGAGTATGAGGACCCTTTAACCCCCCCCCCCCGCAGCTCTGGATGTGACTGGAGTATGAGGACCCCCGCACACCCCCTGCAGCTCTGGATGTGACTGGAGTATGAGGACCCTCTCACACCCCCCTGCAGCTCTGGATGTGACTGGAGTATGAGGACCCTCTCACACCCCCCTGCAGCTCTGGATGTGACTGGAGTATGAGGACCCACACACACCCCCTGCAGCTCTGGATGTGACTGGAGTATGAGGACCCTCTCACACCCCCCTGCAGCTCTGGATGTGACTGCAGTATGAGGACCCTCGCACACCCCCTGCAGCTCTGGATGTGACTGGAGTATGAGGACCCTCTCACATCCCCCTGCAGCTCTGGATGTGACTGGAGTATGAGGACCCTCGTACACCCCCTGCAGCTCTGGATGTGACTGGAGTATGAGGACCCTCTCACACCCCCTGCAGCTCTGGATGTGACTGGAGTATGAGGACCCTCTCACACCCCCTGCAGCTCTGGCTGTGACTGGAGTATGAGGACCCTCGCACCCCCCCTGCAGCTCTTGCTGTGACTGGAGTATGAGGACCCTCGCACCCCCCCCCCTGCAGCTCTGGTTGTGACTGGAGTATGAGGACCCTCTCACATCCCCCTGCAGCTCTGGATGTGACTGGAGTATGAGGACCCTCGTACACCCCCTGCAGCTCTGGATGTGACTGGAGTATGAGGACCCTGTCACACCCCCTGCAGCTCTGGATGTGACTGGAGTATGAGGACCCCCACACACCCCCTCCCCTGCAGCTCTGGATGTGACTGGAGTATGAGGACCCTCTCACCCCCCCCCCCCCCCTGCAGCTCTGGATGTGACTGGAGTATGAGGACCCCCACACACCCCCTCCCCTGCAGCTCTGGATGTGACTGGAGTATGAGGACCCCCACACACCCCCCTGCAGCTCTGGATGTGACTGCAGTATGAGGATCCTCTCACACCCCCTGCAGCTCTGGATGTGACTGCAGTATGAGGACCCTCTCACACCCCCTGCAGCTCTGGATGTGACTGGAGTATGAGGATCCTCTCACACCCCCTGCAGCTCTGGATGTGACTGGAGTAAGAGGACCCTCGCACACCCCCTGCAGCTCTGGATGTGACTGGAGTAAGAGGACCCTCGCACATCCCCCTGCAGCTCTGGATGTGACTGGAGTATGAGGACCCTCTCACACCTCCCTACAGCTCTGGGTGTGACTGGAGTATGAGGACCCTCGCACACCCCCTGCAGCTCTGGATGTGACTGCAGTATGAGGACCCCCACATACCCCCTGCAGCTCTGGATGTGACTGGAGTATGAGGACCCTCTCACACCCCCCCTGCAGCTCTGGATGTGACTGGAGTATGAGGACCCCCACATACCCCCTGCAGCTCTGGATGTGACTGGAGTATGAGGACCCTCGCACACCCCCCTGCAGCTCTGGATGTGACTGGAGTATGAGGACCCTCGCACACCCCCTGCAGCTCTGGATGTGACTGGAGTATGAGGACCCTCACATACCCCCTGCAGCTCTGGATGTGACTGGAGTATGAGGACCCTCTCACACCCCCTGCAGCTCTGGATGTGACTGGAGTATGAGGACCCTCTCACACCCCCTGCAGCTCTGGATGTGACTGGAGTATGAGGACCCTCTCACACCCCCCTGCAGCTGTGGATGTGACTGGAGTATGAGGATCCTCTCACACCCCCCTGCAGCTCTGGATGTGACTGGAGTATGAGGACCCGCCCACACCCCCTGCAGCTCTGGATGTGACTGCAGTATGAGGACCCTCTCACCCCCCCTGCAGCTCTGGATGTGACTGGAGTATGAGGACCCTATCACCCCCCTGCAGCTCTGGATGTGACTGCAGTATGAGGACCCTCTCACACCCCCTGCAGCTCTGGATGTGACTGGAGTATGAGGACCCTCGCACACCCCCTGCAGCTCTGGATGTGACTGGAGTATGAGGACCCTCTCACACCCCCCTGCAGCTCTGGATGTGACTGGAGTATGAGGACCCCCGCACACCCCCTGCAGCTCTGGATGTGACTCAAGTATGAGGACCCTCTCACACCCCCTGCAGCTCTGGATGTGACTGGAGTATGAGGACCCTCTCACACCCCCTGCAGCTCTGGATGTGACTGGAGTATGAGGACGCTCTCACACCCCCTGCAGCTCTGGATGTGACTGGAGTATGAGGACCCTCTCACACCCCCCTGCAGCTCTGGATGTGACTGGAGTATGAGGACCCTCTCACCCCCCCTGCAGCTCTGGATGTGACTGGAGTATGAGGACCCACACACACCCCCTGCAGCTCTGGATGTGACTGGAGTATGAGGACCCTCTCACACCCCCTGCAGCTCTGGATGTGACTGGAGTATGAGGACCCCCACATACCCCCTGCAGCTCTGGATGTGACTGGAGTATGAGGACCCACACACACCCCCTGCAGCTCTGGATGTGACTGGAGTATGAGGACGCTCTCACACCCCCTGCAGCTCTGGATGTGACTGGAGTATGAGGACCCTCTCACACCCCCTGCAGCTCTGGATGTAACTGGAGTATGAGGACCCTCGCACATCCCCCTGCAGCTCTGGATGTGACTGGAGTATGAGGACGCTATCACCCTCTGCAGCTCTGGATGTGACTGCAGTATGAGGACCCTCTCACACCCCCTGCAGCTCTGGATGTGACTGGAGTATGAGGACCCCCACATACCCCCTGCAGCTCTGGATGTGACTGGAGTATGAGGACCCACACACACCCCCTGCAGCTCTGGATGTGACTGGAGTATGAGGACGCTCTCACACCCCCTGCAGCTCTGGATGTGACTGGAGTATGAGGACCCTCGCACACCCCCTGCAGCTCTGGATGTGACTGCAGTATGAGGACCCTCTCACACCCCCTGCAGCTCTGGATGTGACTGGAGTATGAGGACCCTCTCACACCCCCCTGCAGCTCTGGATGTGACTGGAGTATGAGGACCCTCTCACACCCCCCTGCAGCTCTGGATGTGACTGGAGTATGAGGACCCCCGCACACCCCCTGCAGCTCTGGATGTGACTGAAGTAAGAGGACCCTCTCACCCCCCCCCCCCCCTGCAGCTCTGGATGTGACTGGAGTATGAGGACCCTCTCACACCCCCCTGCAGCTCTGGATGTGACTGGAGTATGAGGACCCTCTCACACCCCCCTGCAGCTCTGGATGTGACTGGAGTATGAGGACCCTCTCACACCCCCTGCAGCTCTGGATGTGACTGAAGTATGAGGACCCTCTCACACCCCCTGCAGCTCTGGATGTGACTGGAGTATGAGGACCCACACACACCCCCTGCAGCTCTGGATGTGACTGGAGTATGAGGACCCTCTCACACCCCCTGCAGCTCTGGATGTGACTGGAGTATGAGGACCCTCTCACACCCCCCTGCAGCTCTGGATGTGACTGGAGTATGAGGACTCTCTCACACCCCCCTGCAGCTCTGGATGTGACTGGAGTATGAGGACCCTCTCACACCCCCCTGCAGCTGTGGATGTGACTGGAGTATGAGGACCCTCTCACACCCCCTGCAGCTCTGGATGTGACTGGAGTATGAGGACCCGCCCACACCCCCTGCAGCTGTGGATGTGACTGGAGTATGAGGACCCTCTCACACCCCCTGCAGCTCTGGATGTGACTGGAGTATGAGGACCCTCGCACACCCCCTGCAGCTCTGGATGTGACTGGAGTATGAGGACCCTCTCACACCCCCCTGCAGCTCTGGATGTGACTGGAGTATGAGGACCCTCTCACCCCCCCTGCAGCTCTGAATGTGACTGTAGTATGAGGACCCTCTCACACCCCCCTGCAGCTCTGGATGTGACTGGAGTATGAGGACCCTCTCACACCCCCCTGCAGCTCTGGATGTGACTGGAGTATGAGGACCCTCTCACACCCCCCTGCAGCTCTGGATGTGACTGGAGTATGAGGACCCTCTCACACCCCCTGCAGCTCTGGATGTGACTGGAGTATGAGGACCCTCTCACACCCCCTGCAGCTCTGGGTGTAACTGGAGTATGAGGACCCTGTCACACCCCCTGCAGCTCTGGATATGACTGGAGTATGAGGATCCTCTCACACACCCCCTGCAGCTCTGGATGTGACTGGAGTATGAGGACCCTCTCACACCCCCTGCAGCTCTGGATGTGACTGGAATATGAGGACCCACACACACCCCCTGCAGCTCTGGATGTGACTGGAGTATGAGGACCCTCGCACACCCCCCTGCAGCTCTGGATGTGACTGGAGTATGAGGACCCTCTCACACCCCCTGCAGCTCTGGATGTGACTGCAGTATGAGGACCCTCTCACACCCCCCTGCAGCTCTGGATGTGACTGGAGTATGAGGACCCACACACACCCCCTGCAGCTCTGGATGTGACTGGAGTATGAGGACCCACACACACCCCCTGCAGCTCTGGATGTGACTGGAGTATGAGGACCCGCCCAAACCCCCCTGCAGCTCTGGATGTGACTGGAGTATGAGGACCCTCTCACCCCCCCTGCAGCTCTGGGTGTGACTGGAGTATGAGGACCCTCTCACACCCCCTGCAGCTCTGGATGTGACTGGAGTATGAGGACCCTCTCACACCCCCTGCAGCTCTGGATGTGACTGCAGTATGAGGACCCTCTCACACCCCCTGCAGCTCTGGATGTGACTGGAGTATGAGGACTCTCTCACACCCCCCTGCAGCTCTGGATGTGACTGGAGTATGAGGACCCTCTCACACCCCCCTGCAGCTGTGGATGTGACTGGAGTATGAGGACCCTCTCACACCCCCTGCAGCTCTGGATGTGACTGGAGTATGAGGACCCGCCCACACCCCCTGCAGCTGTGGATGTGACTGGAGTATGAGGACCCTCTCACACCCCCTGCAGCTCTGGATGTGACTGGAGTATGAGGACCCTCGCACACCCCCTGCAGCTCTGGATGTGACTGGAGTATGAGGACCCTCTCACACCCCCCTGCAGCTCTGGATGTGACTGGAGTATGAGGACCCTCTCACCCCCCCTGCAGCTCTGAATGTGACTGTAGTATGAGGACCCTCTCACACCCCCCTGCAGCTCTGGATGTGACTGGAGTATGAGGACCCTCTCACACCCCCTGCAGCTCTGGATGTGACTGGAATATGAGGACCCACACACACCCCCTGCAGCTCTGGATGTGACTGGAGTATGAGGACCCTCGCACACCCCCCTGCAGCTCTGGATGTGACTGGAGTATGAGGACCCTCTCACACCCCCTGCAGCTCTGGATGTGACTGCAGTATGAGGACCCTCTCACACCCCCCTGCAGCTCTGGATGTGACTGGAGTATGAGGACCCACACACACCCCCTGCAGCTCTGGATGTGACTGGAGTATGAGGACCCACACACACCCCCTGCAGCTCTGGATGTGACTGGAGTATGAGGACCCGCCCAAACCCCCCTGCAGCTCTGGATGTGACTGGAGTATGAGGACCCTCTCACACCCCCTGCAGCTCTGGATGTGACTGCAGTATGAGGACCCTCTCACACCCCCCTGCAGCTCTGGATGTGACTGGAGTATGAGGACCCTCTCACACCCCCCTGCAGCTCTGGATGTGACTGGAGTATGAGGACCCTCTCACACCCCCTGCAGCTCTGGATGTGACTGGAGTATGAGGACCCTCTCACACCCCCCTGCAGCTCTGGATGTGACTGGAGTATGAGGACCCTCTCACACCCCCCTGCAGCTCTGGATGTGACTGGAGTATGAGGACCCTGTCACTCACCTGCGGCTCAGCTGTGCGCCCCCTGAGTGCTGCTCATCCCCTGTACACACTGACACTCCAGCACTTCCGCTTCCGGCTGTCACCCGCTCGTATCTGACAACCATTCCTGGAGACACATCCGGGTGCACAGCGCCGGCCAATGAGGAACAAGCTCGCGAAAGCGTGGGCCGCAGCCATTGGGTAGGTGTGGTGACGTCACTAGCACGCCCCCTATCAATGTCTCCACTTTCACTTCTCTGGTATTTAGAAAACGCCTCAGAGATGATTGACGGCTCCGCATACCTGCCCGGTGATTGGTGGAGCGGAGTACAGAACTCCGCCTTCTTTACCAAGCATTGGCTGCTAACGTCCATCATCACTGGGCGCCAGTGCCACCTGCTGCCTTTCTATTGGTCCTGAATTTATATGTAAAATATGGTAATTCTGCTCCTACTTTTTGCGTTCGATTTGATTGGTAGATAATGTTAAGCCACGCCTCTGCCAGGCTGGAATCTCCGCATTACTTCACACGACAGCGGCAGCGGCGGGTTGTGACAGCGGCTCCTGGTGGACAGGACGAGTACTGCAAGTATGACACCTGCTGCCGCCTATACACTATACACTATATATCTAACGTAAACAACCCGATAGCGATACATTGTCATCATATGGGGGACACAGTTATGCTGAGATTTAAAAACTTCATTTTAAAAGTCATTGAAGTTTTTTCAAAATACATCTATAACGATAATCACCCCGGACATGTGCTCTGCCCGATCCCGGGGTGTCAAGTATCTGCCCCCGGACATTCACCCAAGGGGTATTAAAGGAGCAGCACATCCTCTGCCCACACAAATCCACATGCAGGGGCCCCTTTAGGACAGGGGGCCCTGGGCACATGCCCAGTTTGCCACCCCTTAACCCCGGCCCTGGCCAGCGCAGCCCCTGGAGGAAGCAGCAGTGACGTATATGTTATACATGGTCCTGGGGTGTTATATTTATGTTCGGGTCATGTCTGGGGTCTGATATTCATACAGGGGTCATGTCTGGGGTCTGATATTCATACAGGGGTCAGGTCTGGGGTCTGATATTCATATAGGGGTCAGGTCTGGGGTCTGATATTCATATAGGGGTCAGGTCTGGGAGTCTGATATTCATATAGGGGTCAGGTCTGAGGTCTGATATTCATATAGGGGTCAGGTCTGGGGTCTGATATTCATACAGGGGTCAGGTCTGAGGTCTGATATTCATACAGGGGTCAGGACTGGGTTCTGATATTCATACAGGGGTGCGGTCTGGGGTCTGATATTCATACAGGGGTTAGGTCTGGGGTCTGATATTCATACAGGGGGCAGGTCTGGGGTCTGATATTCATATAGGGGTCAGGTCTGGGGTCTGATATTCATATAGGGGTCAGGTCTGGGAGTCTGATATTCATACAGGGGTCAGGTCTGGGGTCTGATATTCATATAGGAGTCAGGTCTGGGGTCTGATATTCATACAGGGGTGCGGTCTGGGGTCTGATATTCATATAGGGGTCAGGTCTGGGGTCTGATATTCATATAGGGGTCAGGTCTGGGGTCTGATATTCATATAGGGGTCAGGTCTGGGGTCTGATATTCATACAGGGGTTAGGTCTGGGGTCTGATATTCATACAGGGGTCAGGTCTGGGGTCTGATATTCATACAGGGGTTAGGTCTGGGGTCTGATATTCATATAGGAGTCAGGTCTGGGGTCTGATATTCATACAGAGGTCAGGTCTGGGGTCTGATATTCATATAGGGGTCAGGTCTGGGGTCTGATATTCATACAGGGGTTAGGTCTGGGGTCTGATATTCATATAGGGGTCAGGTCTGGGGTCTGATATTCATACAGGGGTGCGGTCTGGGGTCTGATATTCATACAGGGGTGCGGTCTGGGGTCTGATATTCATATAGGGGTCAGGTCTGGGGTCTGATATTCATATAGGAGTCAGGTCTGGGGTCTGATATTCATACAGGGGTGCGGTCTGGGGTCTGATATTCATATAGGGGTCAGGTCTGGGGTCTGATATTCATATAGGGGTCAGGTCTGGGGTCTGATATTCATATAGGGGTCAGGTCTGAGGTCTGATATTCATATAGGGGTCAGGTCTGGGGTCTGATATTCATATAGGGGTCAGGTCTGGGGTCTGATATTCATATAGGGGTCAGGTCTGGGGTCTGATATTCATATAGGGGTCAGGTCTGGGGTCTGATATTTATACAGGGGTCAGGTCTGGGGTCTGATATTCATATAGGGGTCAGGTCTGGGGTCTGATATTCATATAGGGGTCAGGTCTGGGGTCTGATATTCATATAGGGGTCAGGTCTGAGGTCTGATATTCATACAGGGGTTAGGTCTGGGGTCTGATATTCATACAGGGGTCAGGTCTGGGGTCTGATATTCATATAGGGGTCAGGTCTGGGGTCTGATATTCATATAGGGGTCAGGTCTGGGGTCTGATATTCATACAGGGGTGCGGTCTGGGGTCTGATATTCATACAGGGGTCAGGTCTGGGGTCTGATATTCATACAGAGGTCAGGTCTGGGGTCTGATATTCATATAGGGGTCAGGTCTGGGGTCTGATATTCATATAGGGGTCAGGTCTGGGGTCTGATATTCATATAGGGGTCAGGTCTGGGGTCTGATATTCATACAGGGGTCAGGTCTGGGGTCTGATATTCATATAGGGGTCAGGTCTGGGGGTCTGATATTCATATAGGGGCAGGTCTGGGGTCTGATATTCATATAGGGGCAGGTCTGGGGTCTGATATTCATACAGGGGTGCGGTCTGAGGTCTGATATTCATACAGGGGTCAGGTCTGGGGTCTGATATTCATACAGGAGTCAGGTCTGGGGTCTGATATTCATATAGGGGTCAGGTCTGGGGTCTGATATTCATATAGGGATCTGGTCTGGGGTCTGATATTCATATAGGGGTCAGGTCTGGGGTCTGATATTCATACAGGGGTTCTGGTCTGGGGTCTGATATTCATACAGGGGTGCGGTCTGGGGTCTGATATTAATACAGGAGTCTGGTCTGGGGTCTGATATTCATACAGGGGTGCGGTCTGGGGTCTGATATTCATACAGGAGTCTGGTCTGGGGTCTGATATTCATACAGGGGTCAGGTCTGGGGGTCTGATATTCATACAGGGGTCAGGTCTGGGGGTCTGATATTCATACAGGGGTTCTGGTCTGGGGTCTGATATTCATACAGGGGTGCGGTCTGGGGTCTGATATTAATACAGGAGTCTGGTCTGGGGTCTGATATTCATACAGGAGTCAGGTCTGGGGTCTGATATTCATACAGGAGTCAGGTCTGGGGTCTGATATTCATACAGGGGTGCGGTCTGGGGTCTGATATTCATACAGGAGTCTGGTCTGGGGTCTGATATTCATACAGGGGTCAGGTCTGGGGTCTGATATTCATACAGGGGTCTGGTCTGGGGGTCTGATATTCATACAGGGGTCAGGTCTGGGGTCTGGTGTTTATATAGGGGTCAGGTCTGGGGTCTGATATTCATACAGGGGTGCGGTCTGGGGTCTGATATTCATACAGGGGTGCGGTCTGGGGTCTGATATTCATGCAGGGGTCAGGTCTGGGGGTCTGATATTCATACAGGGGTCAGGTCTGGGGGTCTGATATTCATACAGGGGTCAGGTCTGGGGTCTGATATTCATACAGGGGCCTGGTCTGGGGTCTGGTGTTTATATAGGGGTCAGGTCTGGGGTCTGATATTCATACAGGGGTGCGGTCTGGGGTCTGATATTCATACAGGGTTCTGGTCTGGGGTCTGATATTCATGCAGGGGTCAGGTCTGGGGTCTGATATTTATACAGGGGTGCGGTCTGGGGTCTGATATTAATACAGGAGTCTGGTCTGGGGTCTGATATTCATACAGGGGTGCGGTCTGGGGTCTGATATTCATACAGGGGTCTGGTCTGGGGTCTGATATTCATATAGGGGTCAGGTCTGGGGTCTGATATTCATACAGGGGTCAGGTCTGGGGTCTGATATTCATATAGGGGTCAGGTCTGGGGTCTGATATTCATATAGGGGTCAGGTCTGGGGTCTGATATTCATACAGGGGTCTGGTCTGGGGTCTGATATTCATACAGGGGTCAGGTCTGGGGTCTGATATTCATATAGGGGTCAGGTCTGGGGTCTGATATTCATACAGGGGTCTGGTCTGGGGTCTGATATTCATATAGGGGTCAGGTCTGGGGTCTGATATTCATATAGGGGTCAGGTCTGAGGTCTGATATTCATGCAGGGGTCAGGTCTGGGGTCTGATATTCATATAGGGGTCAGGTCTGGGGTCTGATATTCATACAGGGGTCAGGTCTGGGGTCTGGTGTTTATATAGGGGTCAGGTCTGGGGTCTGATATTCATACAGGGGTGCGGTCTGGGGTCTGATATTCATACAGGGGTGCGGTCTGGGGTCTGATATTCATGCAGGGGTCAGGTCTGGGGGTCTGATATTCATACAGGGGTCAGGTCTGGGGGTCTGATATTCATACAGGGGTCAGGTCTGGGGTCTGATATTCATACAGGGGCCTGGTCTGGGGTCTGGTGTTTATATAGGGGTCAGGTCTGGGGTCTGATATTCATACAGGGGTGCGGTCTGGGGTCTGATATTCATACAGGGGTGCGGTCTGGGGTCTAATATTCATACAGGGGTCAGGTCTGGGGTCTGATATTCATACAGGGGTCAGGTCTGGGGTCTGATATTCATACAGGGGTCAGGTCTGGGGTCTGATATTCATACAGGGGCCTGGTCTGGGGTCTGGTGTTTATATAGGGGTCAGGTCTGGGGTCTGATATTCATACAGGGGTGCGGTCTGGGGTCTGATATTCATACAGGGGTGCGGTCTGGGGTCTGATATTCATACAGGGTTCTGGTCTGGGGTCTGATATTCATGCAGGGGTCAGGTCTGGGGTCTGATATTCATACAGGGGTCAGGTCTGGGGTCTGATATTCATACAGGGGTCAGGTCTGGGGTCTGATATTCATATAGGGGTCAGGTCTGGGGTCTGATATTCATATAGGGGTCAGGTCTGGGGTCTGATATTCATACAGGGGTCAGGTCTGGGGGTCTGATATTCATACAGGGGTTCTGGTCTGGGGTCTGATATTCATACAGGGGTGCGGTCTGGGGTCTGATATTTATACAGGGGTGCGGTCTGGGGTCTGATATTCATACAGGAGTCTGGTCTGGGGGTCTGATATTCATACAGGGGTCAGGTCTGGGGTCTGATATTCATACAGGGGTGCGGTCTGGGGTCTGATATTCATACAGGGGTGCGGTCTGGGGTCTAATATTCATACAGGGGTTCTGGTCTGGGGTCTGATATTCATACAGGGGTGCGGTCTGGGGTCTGATATTCATACAGGGGTGCGGTCTGGGGTCTGATATTCATACAGGGGTCAGGTCTGGGGTCTGATATTCATACAGGGGTGCGGTCTGGGGTCTGATATTCATACAGGGGTGCGGTCTGGGGTCTGATATTCATACAGGGGTGCGGTCTGGGGTCTGATATTCATGCAGGGGTCAGGTCTGGGGGTCTGATATTCATACAGGGGTCAGGTCTGGGGGTCTGATATTCATACAGGGGTCAGGTCTGGGGTCTGATATTCATACAGGGGCCTGGTCTGGGGTCTGGTGTTTATATAGGGGTCAGGTCTGGGGTCTGATATTCATACAGTGGTGCGGTCTGGGGTCTGATATTCATACAGGGTTCTGGTCTGGGGTCTGATATTCATGCAGGGGTCAGGTCTGGGGTCTGATATTCATACAGGGGTCAGGTCTGGGGTCTGATATTCATACAGGGGTCAGGTCTGGGGTCTGATATTCATATAGGGGTCAGGTCTGGGGGTCTGATATTCATATAGGGGTCAGGTCTGAGGTCTGATATTCATACAGGGGGCAGGTCTGGGGTCTGATATTCATACAGGGGTCAGGTCTGAGGTCTGATATTCATATAGGGGTCAGGTCTGGGGTCTGATATTCATATAGGGGTCAGGTCTGGGGGTCTGATATTCATATAGGGGCAGGTCTGGGGTCTGATATTCATATAGGGGCAGGTCTGGGGTCTGATATTCATACAGGAGTCAGGTCTGGGGTCTGATATTCATATAGGGGTCAGGTCTGGGGTCTGATATTCATACAGGGGCCTGGTCTGGGGTCTGGTGTTTATATAGGGGTCAGGTCTGGGGTCTGATATTCATACAGGGGTGCGGTCTGGGGTCTGATATTCTTACAGGGGTGCGGTCTGGGGTCTGATATTCATACAGGGGTCAGGTCTGGGGTCTGGTGTTTATATAGGGGTCAGGTCTGGGGTCTGATATTCATATAGGGGTCAGGTCTGGGGTCTGATATTCATATAGGGGTGCGGTCTGGGGTCTGATATTCATACAGGGGTCAGGTCTGGGGTCTGATATTCATACAGGGGTCAGGTCTGGGGTCTGATATTCATACAGGGGTCAGGTCTGGGGTCTGATATTCATACAGGGGTCCAGTCTGGGGTCTGATATTCATACAGGGGTCAGGTCTGGGGTCTGATATTCATACAGGGGTGCGGTCTGGGGTCTGATATTCATACAGGGGTGCGGTCTGGGGTCTGATATTCATACAGGGGTCAGGTCTGGGGTCTGATATTCATACAGGGGTCAGGTCTGGGGTCTGATATTCATATAGGGGTCAGGTCTGGGGTCTGATATTCATACAGGGGTGCGGTCTGGGGTCTGATATTCATACAGGGGTCAGGTCTGGGGTCTGATATTCATACAGGGGTCAGGTCTGGGGTCTGATATTCATACAGGGGTCAGGTCTGGGGTCTGATATTCATACAGGGGTGCGGTCTGGGGTCTGATATTCATATAGGGGTCAGGTCTGGGGTCTGATATTCATACAGGAGTCAGGTCTGGGGTCTGATATTCATACAGGGGTCAGGTCTGGGGTCTGATATTCATACAGGGGTCAGGTCTGGGGTCTGATATTCATACAGGGGTCAGGTCTGGGGTCTGATATTCATACAGGGTTCAGGTCTGGGGTCTGATATTCATACAGGAGTCAGGTCTGGGGTCTGATATTCATATATGGATCAGGTCTGGGGTCTGATATTCATACAGGGGTCAGGTCTGGGGTCTGATATTCATACAGGGGTCAGGTCTGGGGTCTGATATTCATATAGGGGTGCGGTCTGGGGTCTGATATTCATACAGAGGTCAGGTCTGGGGTCTGATATTCATATAGGGGTGCGGTCTGGGGTCTGATATTCATGCAGGGGTCAGGTCTGAGGTCTGATATTCATACAGGGGTCAGGTCTGGGGTCTGATATTCATATAGGGGTCAGGTCTGGGGTCTGGTGTTTATATAGGGGTCAGGTCTGAGGTCTGATATTCATACAGGGGTGCGGTCTGGGGTCTGATATTCATGCAGGGGTCAGGTCTGAGGTCTGATATTCATACAGGGGTCAGGTTTGGGGTCTGATATTCATACAGGGGTCAGGTCTGGGGTCTGATATTCATATAGGGGTCAGGTCTGGGGTCTGGTGTTTATAGAGGGGTCAGGTCTGAGGTCTGATATTCATACAGGGGTGCGGTCTGGGGTCTGATATTCATGCAGGGGTCAGGTCTGGGGTCTGATATTCATACAGGGGTCAGGTCTGGGGTCTGATATTCATATAGGGGTGCGGTCTGGGGTCTGATATTCATACAGAGGTCAGGTCTGGGGTCTGATATTCATATAGGGGTGCGGTCTGGGGTCTGATATTCATGCAGGGGTCAGGTCTGAGGTCTGATATTCATACAGGGGTCAGGTCTGGGGTCTGATATTCATATAGGGGTCAGGTCTGGGGTCTGGTGTTTATATAGGGGTCAGGTCTGAGGTCTGATATTCATACAGGGGTGCGGTCTGGGGTCTGATATTCATGCAGGGGTCAGGTCTGAGGTCTGATATTCATACAGGGGTCAGGTTTGGGGTCTGATATTCATACAGGGGTCAGGTCTGGGGTCTGATATTCATATAGGGGTCAGGTCTGGGGTCTGGTGTTTTTATAGGGGTCAGGTCTGGGGTCTGATATTCATACAGGGGTCAGGTCTGAGGTCTGATATTCATACAGGGGTCAGGTCTGGGGTCTGATATTCATATAGGGGTGCGGTCTGGGGTCTGATATTCATATAGGGGTCAGGTCTGGGGTCTGATATTCATATAGGGGTCAGGTCTGGGGTCTGGTGTTTATATAGGGGTCAGGTCTGGGGTCTGATATTCATACAGGGGTCAGGTCTGGGGTCTGGTGTTTATATAGGGGTCAGGTCTGGGTTCTGGTGTTTATATAGGGGTCAGGTCTGGGGTCTGATATTCATACAGGGGTGCGGTCTGGGGTCTGATATTCATACAGGGGTCAGGTCTGGGGTCTGGTATTCATATAGGGGTCAGGTCTGGGGTCTGATATTCATATAGGGGTCAGGTCTGGGGTCTGATGTTCATACAGGGGTCAGGTCTGGGGTCTGATATTCATACAGGGGTCAGGTCTGGGGTCTGATATTCATATAGGGGTCAGGTCTGGGGTGTGGTTTTTATATAGGGGTCAGGTCTGGGGTCTGATATTCATACAGGGGTCAGGTCTGGGAGTCTGATATTCATACAGGGGTCCAGTCTGGGGTCTGATATTCATATAGGGGTCAGGTCTGGGGTCTGATATTCATACAGGGGTCAGGTCTGGGGGTCTGATATTCATGGAGGGGTCATGTCTGGGGTCTGATATTCATATAGGGGTCAGGTCTGGGGTCTGATATTCATACAGGGGTCAGGTCTGGGGTCTGATATTCATACAGGGGTGCGGTCTGGGGTCTGATATTAATACAGGAGTCTGGTCTGGGGTCTGATATTCATACAGGGGTGCGGTCTGGGGTCTGATATTCATATAGGGGTCAGGTCTGGGGGTCTGATATTCATACAGGAGTCTGGTCTGGGGTCTGATATTCATACAGGGGTGCGGTCTGGGGTCTGATATTCATACAGGGGTGCGGTCTGGGGTCTGATATTAATACAGGAGTCTGGTCTGGGGTCTGATATTCATACAGGGGTGCGGTCTGGGGTCTGATATTCATGCAGGGGTCAGGGCTGGGGTCTGATATTCATACAGGGGTGCGGTCTGGGGTCTGATATTCATACAGGGGTGCGGTCTGGGGTCTGATATTCATACAGGGGTGAGGTCTGGGGTCTGATATTCATATAGGGTCAGGTCTGGGGTCTGGTGTTTATATAGGGTCAGGTCTGGGGTCTGATATTCATACAGGGGTCAGGTCTGGGGTCTGGTGTTTATATAGGGGTCATGTCTGGGGTCTGATATTCATATAGGGGTGCGGTCTGGGGTCTGATATTCATGCAGGGGTCAGGTCTGAGGTCTGATATTCATACAGGGGTCAGGTCTGGGGTCTGATATTCATATAGGGGTCAGGTCTGGGGTCTGGTGTTTATATAGCGGTCAGGTCTGAGGTCTGATATTCATACAGGGGTGCGGTCTGGGGTCTGATATTCATGCAGGGGTCAGGTCTGAGGTCTGATATTCATACAGGGGTCAGGTCTGGGGTCTGATATTCATACAGGGGTCAGGTCTGGGGTCTGATATTCATATAGGGGTCAGGTCTGGGGTCTGATATTCATATAGGGGTCAGGTCTGGGGTCTGATATTCATGCAGGGGTCAGGTCTGAGGTCTGATATTCATACAGGGGTCAGGTCTGGGGTCTGATATTCATATAGGGGTCAGGTCTGGGGTCTGATATTCATATAGGGGTCAGGTCTGGGGTCTGATATTCATATAGGGGTCAGGTCTGGGGTCTGGTGTTTATATAGGGGTCAGGTCTGGGGTCTGATATTCATACAGGGGTCAGGTCTGGGGTCTGGTGTTTATATAGGGGTCAGGTCTGGGGTCTGATATTCATGCAGGGGTCAGGTCTGAGGTCTGATATTCATACAGGGGTCAGGTCTGGGGTCTGGTATTCATATAGGGGTCAGGTCTGGGGTCTGATATTCATATAGGGGTCAGGTCTGGGGTCTGATGTTCATACAGGGGTCAGGTCTGGGGTCTGATATTCATACAGGGGTCAGGTCTGGGGTCTGATATTCATATAGGGGTCAGGTCTGGGGTCTGATATTCATATAGGGGTCAGGTCTGGGGTCTGGTGTTTATATAGGGGTCTGGTCTGGGGTCTGATATTCATACAGGGGTCCAGTCTGGGGTCTGATATTCATATAGGGGTCAGGTCTGGGGTCTGATATTCATACAGGGGTCAGGTCTGGGGGTCTGATATTCATGGAGGGGTCATGTCTGGGGTCTGATATTCATATAGGGGTCAGGTCTGGGGTCTGATATTCATACAGGGTTCTGGTCTGGGGTCTGATATTCATACAGGGGTCATGTCTGGGGTCTGATATTCATACAGGGGTCAGGTCTGGGGTCTGATATTCATATAGGGGTCAGGTCTGGGGTCTGATATTCATACAGAGGTCAGGGCTGGGGTCTGATATTCATACAGGAGTCAGGTCTGGGGTCTGATATTCATGGAGGGGTGTGGTCTGGGCCATTTCAGAACCTTCATTCTTCCAAAGGTCCTGAAACCACAGATTGAAATAAGGCAGAAGGGACGCATCCTCCATTCCCCAAGAAGCTGATTCTAGTACCAGATGTAGGAAGTGATTTCTGACTTGTAGGGGCGATAATATTCCTACAGCCCAGAAGCTGGAGACACACAGCACCCCCTGCCTCTGTCCGAGAAGAGAATCAGGAAGGAGGAGAGAGAAGCTGCAGCCCTGACTACCTGACCTCCTATCTACTTATTGAGGTGCTTCAGGGGCCTCCTGTTCTGCCTTCTGCCAAGTGATGTGAGTGGTAGGGGGCCCTCATGGTAATGGGGGCCCTGGGCAATTGCCCAGTTTGCCCTCCCCCCACAATCCAGCCCTGGTTGTGAATTTGATATTAGAAGGTCTAAATATTTGAAACTATACTCTATATATAACCAAGGCAACACCTGGGCAGTAGTGTTCCAGTACCTACCTCCCACTCAGGGACTATCGTGTGAAAAGTAATGGATAAATCCACATTATAGTCTCAGCCTATGTAAAAAATATTTTTTATTACAAATTACATCAAATTAAACAGAAATATACACTTTTATTCTCTAGATTTATTACAAATGCAAAAAATTCTGAGCCGCGGACAACGATATAAAACTACTGGCACAAACTTTCGTTAACTTTTCCATAAAAAAAATTCGATAACATCGGGTAAAACTACTTTGCAGATAAATGTAGTAAAAATCTCCAAAAAAATAAAATAATTTTTGTAAGTCAAAGTATATAATGTATTTTTCTATTGGAGTGTTGTTGTTGTTTTTGTTGCTAATAATTGTAGGATTCGTAGTAAATTTTGGAAGATCATTTTATACTTGTAGTACTACTGATTGATCACTAGTGGCAGCAAATATTACTTCTGGATATCAAAGCTGTAATTTGGTGCATTGTAAAACACTGTTTTTTTTTTTTTAAGATCATAACTAAAAAACAAAAATAAAAGTTCTAAAAGTTGACGACTCGTTTTTCTTACCAGAAGAGAAACTCTTCAATGTTTTAATCTTCTTCAACGGAAGTGTGACAACCGGAAGTGAGGTATGACTAAGGACCCACGGATGGGGTCTGAAACGCGCAACCTGTGTTTTTCCCTGTGATCACTTTTAACTTTGATGTTTTTTCAATAAAATTTTTTTCCTGATTTTACCAACCCCTTGCCTGATGCTGATGGACCTTTCGATTTTTGTGTGCCGTGACAACCGCAATGTTTGGGTCCGTGACAAACATTGTGGCTTCGAGTCCCGATCATGGGTGCTAACTCTTTAAGTGTTCCTAAGTGCTGTGCAAGCAGCCTTTAAAGGGTTAAAAAACGCACCGGTAACATCAGTGTGGGTTAGCGTTCAGATGAACCCAAACCTCAACAGTTCCACTCATCCATAGTGACAAGCCCTTTACATACACACTCCCCGGCCAGTTATGAGACATTATAAGGCAAAGCTCGATTGACTTGACTTGACCTTATTTTGAAAGACTCTTCTGAAGATCTGAAGAGTCCTGTAGATCAAACTGGTAAAGACACGGCCAAGTCTTACGATGTCATATTTGGTACCAAAATTATGCATGAAAAAGCATTAGGATGAGGTCATGAGTGTCGAAGGGAGGTTGAGTGTTTGATTCATCAGATGGTTTTTAGATGGTCTGGAATTGTCATCAGAGGCAGTAGAATTGGTTCACCAACACCACAATAAACGGCGAAGAGCAAAGGTGAAATTCACCAAGATCAACTTCCAGAAACCCATCATGACCTGTGAGACATTTTCAATCATTCTGAATATTTTGGTCATCAACACGACAAAGACCAAGATTCAACAACTACCCACTATGACCTGTTCAGATTGTGAAATTTTCAATCCTTCCAGAGATCTACAAGATCAAAATGGCAACTAACATCGATCATCTACCCTTGAAGCCGTCATGACCGGTGCAAGATGTAAAAATCATCAATCATTCCGGAGATCAAGGTCCTCAAAAAGTCAAACATCGGAGATGTGTCAAGTATTGTTGACTATTGAAATTGATGAAGGTATAAAATAAGACTAAAAAAGAAACATTTTACAATTTTAGGATGTTTTCAGCAAGACAAGTCAAACATTCGGACGGTTGGTTGAGGTTTTGGTGTGGTTTGATGTGATGGACACCATTAATATTTAGAATTCAACTCAAATAAGTCTTCACAGTTGTCCAGATTTTGGTTACAAAAGGGAAGTCATCATTTAGCCTCTTCAAACCTTCTTCCTCAGTTCCAAAGATGACATTTTTTTCCAGGTGGTCCTTCTCAAGCCTCGTGGTCAGATCCACCACCTTCCTTTAAAATGAACCTTTAAATCAAATCTACATGACTATTCATACGTTCCTTAACAATTTGGGGCTGATGTGATTAAGTCCATAAGTGAAAGATTTTTCTTTGGTAGCAAAATTCGATAATATTTGAGTACAAAAAACATCAAAGACTTGTGAATATTTACAAAAAGACAAATCAAAAACTTTGGAGAACAGGACTAAAAAAAAGTTGATTTACAAAAATGATTTGACTATAATTATCGGGGAAATAAGCAGCTGTGAGGATTGATTGTCATCTCTTTAGTTTGGCATCAATTATTTTGATGTAGGCCTTCGGAGAACAATTTAGCAACAGAATATAATTCAACTTTTTGATACTAACATCAACATGTCCACACCAGGAATATCAAGGAGAGCAGCAACGCGTGAAGTTTGGATGACTGAAAATGCAGACGGACCATGATGGAGACAGTTGAGCTTGACTTGTATGGGCAATAAAAGTCATGTTCTTGTGAGACTATCTAAAGCTTCTGAGATAGTTCTCACCTATCTGTAGATCTATACATATGCGTTCTTCCCATACTTGGAGATACTGTTGCTGGATTCATATCGAGGCAGCGCAGCTTGAGGGGCAGCCTTAGATGAGGATTGGGCATTTGCTGGACGGTAGTTGTAGGTGTATTTCCTGCAGAAACATATAGCATAATATTATAATACTCAGCCTGACCTAAGCTTGGGTTGTATGTAGACAATTATGTGTGCTGGAGAATATTTCTATTTTAAAGGGGTTTTCCCACAAAACAAGTTAGGCCCTATCCACAGGACAGTGATGAGACCCCCACAGATAATGAGAACAGGGAATTTTTGTACCCCCAGTCACCCCTTGAGATGACCGGAGCAGCTGCGCACTCTGCAATCTCTCTTAGCTCCATAGAAGTGAATGGGGCAACCCTGACACGCGCAGCCGGACATCTCAAGGAGCGACAAGGGATCAGACTGGGGTACATTGGACATAGCGATCTGTGGGGGTCTTATCACTGAGACCCCCACGATCAGCAAATTAGGTCCTATCCTGTGCATAGAAACTAACTTGTTTAGTGCGAAAACCCCTTTATTTAAGAATTATGGTGACTCTCTATTAAACTTCCATGGCTTGCTGTATCTCCTTGAGAGAGGAGAGAGCTGCATCTTTGTACTTACTTGTTGGCTTTGGCCACTTGTTTGTATGAGCAGCACATCACTCCTCCACCAACAACGTCCAGAAGGGCACCTGACCAGCCGAGATAAAGTGCTGGACCAATCTCATATCTGTAAAAAAAGAAAACCCACATCTCAACGGTGGAAGAAAGCAGGATGGAGCACCAATAAATGTCCTTTCAAAATGGGGGTCAGGACTATATCTTGTCTAGTATGAAGACCAGCTGGTGGGCCAACTTGGCTTTGATAATAAGCTGTGAAGCCTATACCGAGGGCCAGGTCAGGACATAATCGGACAGAACACTTGGAAACTACTGCCAAGGCCAAAAGCCATTTTGTTGGATCAGTTTGTTTTATTGATGTAGGTTAACTTATAGGAGGGCTAAATAGCCTATAGATAATCAGTACATACTTGGTGCCAGGGAACAAGGGGTTGAAGAAATCTTTGGTAATGTTGAAGGCATACCACGAGACAGAGATCCCGGCACAGATACCTGAAGAAAAAACATTGAGTGAATTGAAAATTATATTAGAAATCTATCGAAAAGTGAAGCTCCTTGGCAGAACCAAGACCCATTTATACCAGGAGCATGACATATGGAGGCAATCATGGATGGGTTTTCTTGTTGGTCACTTGTATTTCTTTGGAATTTACAGAAATCATTTTGGAAAATTGTAAATTATCTCACCTGCAAATATCGAGATGGCTCCAGACGCAGTTGAAAGTTTTCCTTTCAGTGCTATGTTACCTTCTGCAACCTTCGTGCACTGAAGCCCAAGCATCCCCAACAAGCATGCAAAGAAACCAAAGACCAATGCGGTAATCATCAGAGCCCTGGAAGCCTGAATGTATCCTGTGAAGGCAATCAGAAGGATCCTTAAGAGATTCCACCAATAATTCTCCATATAAAGATCATTACTGTATAACATCACGATGACCTCCTATCGTCCATAGAAGGTTGATGGACTTTTGAAGAACATTGTTTTTTCTTCCTTGTTTTGCCACTCCTACTCGCAGGAAAAGTTGATGAGAACTAAGGAGATTTTAAGTAGAGAACGAAACTATACACCTAAAGTTATGATGGTATCATCCATGACAGAGGCCCGTAGGCTTCACAATGTGAAAGTGGTCTCCTCAAAACCTAAACCATGAACTTCTCAAGTGTCCCCAAAGAATTCCGAAGAAGTCTCTTAAAATGTCTTCACTCAATGTCGATAACAAAGTCGAATAGGGACCTCCAAATGTCTACATCACCCCTTTTTTGTCTTCTGGAGTTAACTCTACCCAAAAGCAGCCTGAAAACTCAACCCCTGTCTTTCTTTCACAAAATATATGACCGTCACTACTTAAATAACACTTAAAAGTTACAGAGATCCTGGACGAGCATTTGAAGGCTTTAGGATGCTAAATCTCGAGACTTTATTCTTTATTCCACCCATCATGGGACCTTCCAAGACGTAAAGACCAAAGGCTTACAGTTAATTAGTGATGTATCACAGTAATTTCACTTTAAAGTGCTATTCCACTGACTACCTCACAAAGATAGAGCCGCAGCTTAGTAGTGTAATGTGACACATTGCCTCCTGACTATCATTCCTGATTGTGATCATTGGCTCCTTTATTGGAAAATCTACAAATTGCACTGATGTCGAAACACTCTCATATCTTGGCCTTCATCCAAACACCTGCTTTCACACTTGTGCGGGTTGTTCGTATCACCTTCGTTTAGGTATGTTATGATGCTCCATGATTGTCCTATACATCCCCTGTGGGATGTGGAAAATTGAAAGGGAACCTATCATAAGATTTTCACTAATAAATCTAATGTACTTTATTAACTCTGGCCAACACTGCATAGTTCCTATCCCCATACAATTAGCTTTGTAAGCCTACCTGGTACCCTGCATGAGTTATTCATGCTGGGTAGTGTCTCTCTCAGCTCATGTCTCCTGACATGTCCCTCATCCCCTCTCCCTTCTGCTCAGTGAGTCATCCTCTGCTCTGCCAAAAGGAAGGACTTTTGATGAAGCTCCTTTTGGCAGGTAGGCTTACAAAGTTCATTTTCTGGGGATAGGAACTATGTATTTTTAGCTAAAATCAGTGTGGATACAAGTATAGGGCTATGGTTTGTTGGTGAAAATTTGGTGACATGTTCCCTTGAAGGAACGTAAAGATTACTTTGAATCTCATGGGAAGGCTGGACCACAGCTCAATTCAGCTTCACTTTCCTAAAGGTCAATTAAAGAGGGTTTGAAAATGGCAAACCAGTCAGAGAGCCCTAGCACCCTTCCCCTCTACAATGGATGGGAATTACAAGAGTGGGCTTGTTCCATCTTGCTTCGTAATGGAACTAGTAGAGTCCAGCATGATGTCACATGGAATCATACAAAGTTCTCAGATGAGATCTGAGGCCAGTGTTACTATAGTGAGATCTCACTGTCCAGTCTATGTTAAAGTTCTTACACACGGGAATGTATCATCAGGTGTGACCTTGCAGACAGCAGACAGTGTTAGGTATTGTCCTTGGAGATGTATAAAATCATATTTTTTTGTATGTTATTAGTAGCAGCTGAACTATGAAAAATGTAGTTTTATTCCAGGATTGTAGCTTCTCCAAATGCACTAGTGGCGTGTCCTCACATTGCTGTGATCTGAGACCTCTGCACTTCTGTAGCCATAAGCCAGAACCCTGCTACAACTTTTACTCAGAGCAATGGGTGGAACTCTAAAGCAGAGCATTGGAGAGAGCCAAGCGCAAAGCTGTGTAGGCTACAATCCTGGAATATAAAATTGCTGCTACTACCAAAAATAAAGCAAAGATATGATTATACAGCTGTCTTATTTTACGAGAAACTTTGCATGGTCAGTACTATAACACTGCTGACAGATTCCCTCTAAGCAGGCTTGCCTGAGACTTGGGTCATCGATGCTGCATTATACAGTGTTGGCACAGCTGCCGTTCACACAGTACGTGATGTGCTTTAAAAGAAGGATTAAGCCGCAATTATTCTGATTAATGGCCTCATTGAAAACTTCTCCACTTTCAGCCCTGAAAACTTCAGAGGTAATGAGCTGGAAACATATAACCTCCTCCCCCCGTTATATCACGTTGCCACCAATGATCAGTATTAAGAGTTACCTCCCGGAACCACTTCACAACGATAGTTCACAGGACTCTTCTATATAACAGCACAGCTGAGCTTGATCCATAACCCAAACCATCGATAAGGTCTCATGACTTCCAGTGTCCGTGTATATCTACTCATATAAGTTCCCCGACCCCTGGTGCTCCACACCGGCAAACTATGAAAGGTTGTGATCCAGATCCTCAACACAGATCACCAGCAGATCATTGTCCGCATGGACACCCAACCAGCAGGAGGCAATAGTGAGGTGTCAGGTTCTGATTCTCGAAAATAAACATCAGAACAGAGAACGCAGCTCTGGTTGTATCCGGAGTATTGTGCCATGATGGAAAAATTTACCCGTTATTACTTATTGCCAATAGACATAAAGTGTCTCGGGTCAGAGGTTTGCCTATCAGCAGATACCTCGGCGATATCACAATTTTTATGGCATGATAATATTTGAGTAATATTTTATGAACTATAAGACCAATATTCCCTTCTAGCTACCTGGATGATAAGATAAGGTCAACCTACTAAACATGACGAGGCAGGACCTGGTTCTGTGCCTTTGCTATGAAGCATCAGGTATGCTGTGAAGGTTGGCATAACCGGTCACATAGGTCATTATGGTTACCTAATAAACCCAATTGCTGAATTAATAAATTAATATGGTTTAAAGGGAACCCACCACCACAAATCTACCTATAAAGGTAGATCGGGTGGTAGGTGGATCAATGGGACGTGAGGATAGCCCTTTTAAGGGCTAATCCTCACGTCCCCACACTTTTTTGTTCATTTTTATTAAACTTGTATGCAAATTTACTTATGCAGCTACTGGGGCGTGGAGTAGCCGCATCTGAGGTTACACGAGGCGGCTACTCCATGCCCCGGTAGCCTCTTTTCCCCTCCTACTCGCCATCTTCAGCGCGCAGCTACGCGGAGCTGCGCGCCCTCGTCCGGCATTCCTGCCGTCTGCGCATGCGCAGAAGAGCAGGCCCGCGCCTGTTTCGGAGCAGTGACCGCGCAGGCGCCGAAGATGGTGAGTAGGAGCGGAAAAGAGGCTACCGGGGCGTGGAGTAGCCGCGCCATGTAACCTCAGATGTGGCTACTCCATGCCCCAGCAGCCGCATAAGTAAATTTGCATACAAGTTTAATAAAAGTTAACAAAAAAGTGTGGGTACGTGAGGATTAGCCCTTAAAAGGGCTATCCTCACGTCCCATTGATCCACCTACCACCCGATCTACCTTTATAGGTAGATTTGTGGTGGTAGGTTCCCTTTAAGTTGGTGTTTGATATTTGATAAAATATACTTCCCAAGGAGGACCAGATGTGACCTCCATGGCCAATGTAACCTCTATCGATTTCCCAGGCTGGGTTGTCACTGGCTTTGGATTGGGATATGAGGGTGACCTGGGCTTTCGTCCTCATTAGTCATATTGGTTCAGAGCTAGAACTTATGTTTGTTTTATTTAGTTTGTCCATTCAAGCTTTGGGTCTACATCGGAAAGGTTCTGTGTCAACCAGAATATAGACTGAAGTCTATTTAGCTGCATGGAGTCAAGACTAGTGATGCTTTCCACCATTCTCTCCAAGGTATTGTGGTACCACTTCTCATTTAGGACATGAGAGTTTAGTACGGTGATCTGTCCAGAAGGTCATCTCTCATCTCTTCCCATTCCAGTGATCAATGCCATTGGAAGACCTCAGATCCATGGAGCAGTGATGTTTGACCTTTTGAGGTTGAGTGCCAAAACTACAACTAAAACCCATTAATTTATCACAAAGTGCCAACATGGAAATGTAAGAGCTATGTCCCTAGTCCCATGGGAGTGACCAACAAGCAGTGGGGCAGACATGTATGATGTCCGGAGGGGGGAAGCGATGTTGGGAGGAGACATAGTAGGTATTTTTAATGTTAAATCGATGCATGATGGAGCTGTTTCCCGAGGGTGAGGGGGAAACTTCAGGTGATATCACCCTGGTCACATGACATGCACAGTTGTATGGAGGTTCATAATTCTTCCTTAATGTTTACAGACATTTGAGTGATCAGGCGACTGTCCGTTTCTTTCTCCCCTTGATAATAACACACTCCCCCCTTGATAATAACACATGACACAAGGAGCTTCCATGCCATTGGGGATGGGTAAGTCCCAACTCTTTAAGGATTTATCACTTTGTATTTGTTAACTTACTCCTACTTCCAACCCTTGACTAACTACATCTCCATCCAATGGCTTTACTTGGGGCCAGTTGATGGCTATTGGTGATCGCAACTTAGGAATCTGACAACAAAGTTCTTACCGTAACCTAATGGGAGCTTAGGATGCAAAATGTAGGTATTCCATAGACTCTGTACCCCATTCTAGGCAATGCCCGATATACCATACCATAATGCCCATCTCATGTTGTCTTCATGCAAATATGTCTTAAGAAATGTATTCTTCTTCACAAAACTTCAAAAATGAAGTTCCAGCATGAGAAATATTAAACTTTTTTTAGAATAGGTCTATTAAAAGCATATCGTGAAAGACCCATTTCCGGCATGAGGTCAAAGCTTAGAGCTAGGACTAAGGCCATCAGTTCCCGAAATATGTCAGTAGGATCTTTTTCATGAACTTTTGTGAATGGTTCTTCCACTTGGTTTCAGTCCGGCTCTACGCTCCATTAATTAGTGTACTGGAGCCTTTGACATGTTCTAGCGAAGGTTGAGCCAAAGTCTTTTTTTTCTCTACATAAAGTCTTAATATGCTACGGTAACTTGATGGACAGGTTGGGCACCACAATTACCTGAAAATCCTATCACCCATTATGGCAGAACTTTGGACACAGAATCACTGGCACACAACAACGTAATTATGGCAATAATAAGCTTAATAGATCTAACAGGTTTCTATGAGGCACGTTAAGTCCTTTCTCAGTAGGTAATTTGCTCCCGGAGGCTCCTGCAGATAAGGTGACCTGCCCGATTTTACATGGAGGAGCTTTCTCTATTGTTGCCGGCAGTGTCGTTACCAGGTACGATACTCTTTCTTGCCATTCAGTTAACAAATATCCACCTGAATGGATTGATATGCATTCAGGGGATAATCTTTTTGCGGCCTACACTGGAATGTGCTGGAACGTTGCCCTCAGACATGTCCAGTACCGAGTGATCATTAGTAATCTCTGTGTATATATGGCAAACAGGTTAATCTTCATCAGCATTTCATAAACCGTCTGACACTTACAAGGTAATGACAAGGAAACCCAACAGAATTTCTTTGATGAAGTACTGCCAGATTTCCCATGACACCAAATCTTAATCAAGTTTATGGGGGGGAATTATAATTTTATGTTTGTGTTTGTATTCTAAGTTTACAAAGTCCAATTGTAGAGTTTTTCTTGGTCTTCTCTTCCTCTTGTACAAACTGCAAAATGTTTTGTTCCAGATCATGATTTAAATAGATTTTGTAGAGTTTCTTCTGGAGCCACCGGTACATGTACAGCCTCAAGATGCTGAACTGCGTCCAGGCCTTCCTAATACCACAGTATAGTTACTAAAATCCAAGCAGTGTCAGATAACGCTCATCGAGACTACAAAACCACAATAGATGGCTACACGAAGAGAGGAAAATGTGTAGGGACATTAAGTCCTGGAAGATCGGAGTGTTCTGTATAGTAACCTTGAAGACATGTGATATATCGTCAGAGGGTTGGACATAACAGGCTACATGGTTGAGTCGGAATTCATCTGGGAACAGAGAAAAAGTTGATCTAAAAACATCCCCAAATGTTTTCTTCAACCAGATTAATGGAAAGTCTAGTTATAGTAGGGGGGGGGAGGTAATAAGATATAACTGGGGGAATATTCTTAGGTAACTTCTTTTTACATATTAAGAAAGCGGAGAGGAACTATTACTAAATTACCTAATATCCTGCCCCCCCCCCCCCACACACTTACACATTACAAGATCTTGACGTAATGTGGCCGGCCCCTTTAAAGCGTATCAAGTGACAACAAGCCCAAAGACCCCGCTGCCACTTAGGAAAATATTTCTATTCATTTTATATATGTCTAAAGAGAATCTATATATTTTTTTGTTTGTGTTTTTTCCATTTAAAATTTTTTAGTTGAAATGGAAAACCATTGGGAAGCTGGAGAGAAAAAAAAGGAAATGTTTTCCAGTTCAGCTGTGACGTCAACACTCCCATTTCTGTGACCACTAAGGCCACTGATCGGTGGTCACATGACTGCAGACACATCCGGCCCAGCTGTGAACATCAACACCAGAGGCAAAGCTGAGAGCCGGAGCAGGTAAGTATCTCCAGTAGGAGACCATAATGGGTGCAGAAAATGTGAAAGTGCCTGCATGTGAGCTCCTTATTGAAGCACTTGTGCGCTATATTGATTCAAATTATTTTTTGTAAGGGGGGGGGGGAAGAGAGAAAACAAATTCTGTAATTGATTTTTTATTTTTTTTTGTTTCCTAAGTCATATGTTATCTTTATGTTATCTACAGGTCAGTCAGATTACGGCGATTCCAAATTTCAATATATCTTTTCTTAAGTTTTATTAATTTTGTAGAGTAAAACCTCATGTTGGAAACAATCCATCCTTTTTGCATCACAATTTTCCAGGTGGCAGAACACATTTCCTTTTTGGTCCACAGAGCCGGTTGAGAGTTTGTTTTATCCTGGACATGCTAGTCCCATTTTTGTATATAATCATATTTTGTGGTTTGGTGATTAAAACCACCAAAAATGAAATACGGAACCAAACTTTGTGGCTCAGTTCCACTCAACCCTAATGACGGGTCAGAATGGAGCAGTTTGGTCACATGACTCTATAGTACAGGACATATAGTTATTTAGCTGTTTTACTTCCCAAGGCAGTTTCCTGCAGCAGGACCGGTGTTAGAGCCATCGAGGACAGATATGTAGATGCCCACCCAATACTTACAGGGGATTTCAGCAATGCCAGGAAGAGTATTCTTTCCTGAGATCTTACCCTTATGTTAAGTATCCTATGTAAACGTGTGAGTTGCTTAAAGATCGGTATTATTCACTCCACAGGGGAAATCAGGCCATACTCTTGTCTTGCTTGAAGCAAGATACCGACCTGTGATTTTGAGACCTTGGTTTTGACACTGCTGGTGGAAGGGAAGGGATGAGATATTATGGTGATGCTTTGATTGCAATGACTGGGACCAATTGCGGAGTGCGGATGCCGACTTGGATGCTGGAGTTAGTTTGGTGAATTTCCGCACAATCGGTATTGTGCCATCCAAATAACAAGCCTTGGGTTACAGCCGAGCTGAAAAAATTCAAAAAACTTATGAGAAACAAAGTATTGTTTTTTTTTTTTTTTTTTAAAAAGGGGATGCGCTTTGTTGAAGGTAGCGCAGAGGAAACAGAAGTTTAAGATCAGGGAATGCAAAAAGAAATAAATATGAGAAAGGAATAGAAATTGGAAGATACATTAGAAACACAGGAAATGTATGGTTACGGCAGGAATGAAGAAGATACCAGGTGCCAGGTCAAGCAGAGATATGGGTGACCTCTTTACGGGGTTTAATGCTGGGTTTTACAGACGAGGCTGCACTAGATACAGGTTTAAATATGGTCTCTGTAAGATGCTGAGCCACACAACTTGCCGATAGTGAACAAGACAGTAGAGGTTCAGCATTTGTTAAGGGGTTTTGTCAGGGCCAGGTGTCAGCCAGACAGAAGTACTTGTTCTACAAATTATACACTTTACAAAGTTTGTTTGTTAGAGAATGTGCCGAATCTTTGGCGGTAGAGCCACATGGACCCCCTTCAATCTGCATGTAGAAAGGACAATTCACATGCCACGATTCACCTGCTGAGTAAGGTGGTGATGGCCATGGAGTCGGAGAATAGTAATGTTTGTATTACCATTTTCGATCTAAATAACGCATTCAACATCGTCCGTCCATGTATCCAAGGTAAAACATTATCATCAATGAATGTAGCAGACAATAAATTGGATGCAGGATCACCTAGTGGATAGGCCCCAATCAGTCAAACTAAGGACAACAATGGCAGACAAAGTCTCATTGAATGTTCCTCGGGGCGAGGTCCTCTCCCCATTTTTGTTCAGTGTCTATACAGTGGATGTTCAGGAAAATAACAATGTTTTTTTCAAAATATTCTCACACCAAACCATTGTTGTTGGATGTACTGAAGAAAATGATGGGTCAGACTATGGAGATCGAGTGTGGCCCACTACATTGACCGATGGAGCAAAGAGGACTTCAAATAAATGCCACTAAGACTAAGGAATTAGGACGATGAGAGATTTTACCTACAATGAGCGATTGTGGACAATCCGTGTCATCATGCAATTATGACCCAAAAGAGCAGATCTAGAAAGAAGATGGTGGGACTTTTCATTTCCACATTTTGTGACCTTTGACTCCAAAGCTCCTACACCAAGTTCCTACATGTTGGTACCATAGACACCATGACCTGCATTTGGCTTTTCTCCTTGCGTGGCACAAGGTCTAGTTACAGTGAAGACTCCTACTCATTTTCAATGGAAGCCGCAGTTGTGATATACAACCATTACATGGACTTGGACCCAACTACTCTTGGCTCCATTTCTCAGTGTAAACTGTGTATGGCACAAAACATCTGATTGGAGCAGAAGCCAGGTGTCTGCCTATTCCTGGCAAACTCCTTTAATCAAGCAATCCAACTCATCCGAGGTGGAAGTATAGGAAGCACAAACAACAGAGCAGAAAGTCCTACATCCATAAAAATCCACCACTTTATTTCACGTCCATAAAATCCACAGGTCGAGAACAACCACTTATGTAATAAAGTGTTAATGGCTCTAAGCATATGGTTGATATATCACTAAACGTTGAGTAAGTGACGGCACTTTTTAGGTAAAGGATATCAGGAACCTTGTTGGATATAATATAACTCTGCAGGAGGAGGTTATGGCGGAATGTTTTATGGCCCTCATCTATACCCGATGTTGGATATAAGACCAGAAGGAAAGGGTTCGGCGGCTCCTCTTGTGTAGTGTGTATAGGGACAATCCCGAAGAGCATTAGCAGGAGGGAGATTTATTAGACAAATATGAATGTTAATATGAGAAGCTCTGGGAGTTGGATGGAGAGCGCTGTTGACCGAGTCTCCAAGCTTCGCCAGAAGATCACAGGGATTGGATTACAGAGCAGACATTTACATTTCCAACCTTCTGCCAAATCAAGGCTCTACATAAACCTAACACCGGCCCAGCTCTAGGTCTGGGGAAATGTTTTCACAGCGACAGTGGTCGTCTGCCAATGTTATGATCCGGTCATAATAAGTTATTAAGCTAATCTTCATAAAACCATTAGTGTAGACAGAGTCATAAGTGTCTGATAACAAGCAACAAATATTCCAATGAGGTCATGAATAAGAGAGTCTAGAGCTAGGACAGGCTTGCCGAAACGTGCTCTGTGCCTACTGGAGCTGGACTGTCTGCTCGGCTGCCCCTTACTTCATGGAGACCATACAAAGAGGAGAAGTTGGTACAAACCATGGTCCACCTGGACTTTCAACTTCATGGCATATAATAGTGGTTTTCAAAGGAGTCTGAAGCAGGTTTTTCTTGGATCTTTACAAGCTTTAGGATATCTTCACACTCAGCAGAATGGCTGCGGGATGTAACCCTGAGGTGTATAGAGATGGAACTAGGGGTCAGAGCTTATCCCTTACAGATTATAAGGGGTTGGCAGCTCATCGCTCCTCATATTTGTGCAACAGATACTTATATATCTATACAGGAGCCATTCAAAGGCCTTTGAAATATCTTCCAAAGGTCCTCAAGCTGCTGCACTTCACTAGAGAAGAGACAATAGATATGTGTCATGTACCATAAGTATGTGATTTACTGGGTGTGATTGACAGTATGTGTAATCATATGTACAGTATGAGCAGATCACAGTACTACTACCTCTATTATTTGGCATACATGGGCACAGCACAGTAGTACTACTACTCTAATCCACAGAGACTGCACGTGAGGATACGGAGCAGAGCGAGGACTGCAAGACTGCTGCAAGGTGCATGAGAGCTGATAAGTGCAGAGTTTTGTAGAAAAAAACATAGTTTGGGTAACAGACTTAGTCCATTTAGTCCTATAGGGCCAGTACTATTATTGTATTTGTTTTGTTTTTATTGCTACTAAGGGTTTTGTACTCTCTGTGGTCTTCCCCATTTGAGTAGACGCTCCATGGACATGGCTGCCAAGTGTGTGCCTTGTGAAATGTATATAAGCCTTGGACAGCTGTTTGAGAGTGAATAAGTTTGCACCAGATGCACGTTGTGTATTTGGAAACCCAGGTTCTGGATCTGAACAGTCAACTGGCAACAGCTGCAGGAGCAGGGCCTAAATCTAAAACAGCTGGCACTGGCCAGGGTCAGTGAGGATGAAGAGGGTATAGGGGACAGCTGGCAGTGGTCGGGGTCAGTGAGGATGAGGCGGGTGGAGGGGGACAGCTTGCACTGGCCGGGATCAATGAAGATGAGGGTGGAGGGGCACACCTGGCATTGGCCAGGGTCAGTGAGGATGAGGAAGGTGGAGAGGGACAGCCGGCACTGGCCGGGGTCAATGAGAATGAGGAGAATGGAGGGGGACAAGCTCAGGGCTCACAGGCTGGTAGCTGGATAACAGTAGAGGGGAAAGTGCCAGGAAGGCTAGTCCTGAGCTTGGTGGTAGGAAATTCTATAATTAGGAGCATGGATATCTGTTACCCGGACCGTGAATGCAGAAAAGTATGTTGTCTTCCGGATGCTCAGGTTCAACATGTTGCGGATTGGATAGACTGCTGGGTGAGGCTGGAGAAGATCCACCTTTCATGGTCCACATCAGTACCAATGGCAAAGTCAGTGGGAGATGGAAGGTGCTTAAGAATAATTTGAGGGAACGCTCAAATCCCGGACCTCCAAGGTTATGTTTCCAGAAATCCTACCCTTGCCATGAGCGTCACTAGAGAGACAGCAGGAGCTTAAGGAGTTAAATTAGTGGCTTAAAAATGGTTCAGGAAGGATGGGATTGGGCTACTGTCTGCTACAGGCTCTTTGCTAGGGACAGGCTGCACCTAAGTGGGGAGGCGGAAAGATGGCTGGGCGGCTGGAGAAGCTTTTACACTAGGATGTGGGGGGTTGGGGTGGGACGACTGTACAGATAGAGAAGACAGAACAATGGATAAAACAAGCAAAAAAGGGAAGGAATCAAGAATACAAGTAGACAAAATAAATCTATAGGGGAAACCATATAAAGTGCATGCACACTAATGTCAGAGGCCTCACAAACATGATAAAGAGGGTAGAGATGAAGCCCGTCCTGCGACATGACATCGGTGCCGCAAATCAGAATGTGGAGTCCCTATGGGTGGAGATAAGGGGAGGAAAAAGAATAATAAAAGTCGATGAATGTGGCTTCAAAGCACAAGGAAGGACTTATCATGGGGGACTTCAATTACCCAGATTTTTTGTTAACGAAAGACAATTACCTTTCACTACTAGTCCTGGAGCCAACGAGAGGGGGGGGGGGCATTGCTGGACCTTATCCCAACCAACATCAATAACTTTAAATTATTTTTCAATGTGACTTTCAAAAGAGGCAACTGGAACTCTGAACTTTAAAATTGAAAATTTTCAATGGAAGGACCTTAAGATCATAATCTGGGACAATGGGGCATTTCCTTGTGCCAGTTTTCTGTCGGACTTTGCACGTTCTTTCTAGTGCACACTGCTGCACAGGTATTAAGGTGTCTGCACAGGTATTTCTGTCACATGTGACTCTTTTGTGGTGCGGCTGCACTATTCTTCATGCGACACAAGTAAGGGGGCGGTTGCTCTTAGTAAATGTACAATGTTATATTCTCAAAAATGAAAGTACCAAAAATAAATGGGATGTTTTTAAAAATATTCTAAAAAGTTCCTGTGAAAGACATATACCATATGGGAATAAGCATAATAGAAACAGGAAAACACCAATGTAGTAACTAGTATTGTACTGTGTGGGCCCTCTGAGGAATAATGAGGGGGGGATGAGGATTAAGCTGGGGGTCATGGATGGAGGGGGATGAGGAATAACCTGGGGGTCATGGTGGAGGGGAATAAGGAATAACCCGGGGGTCATGGTGGAGGAGAATGAGGAATAACTTACTATCACCATAGACAGGGGGCATCTTCTACACCTAGAGGAGAGGAGGTTCTACTATCACCATAGACAGGGGCATCCTTTACACCTAGAGGAGAGATGGTTCTACCATCACCATAGACAGGAGACATCCTCTACACCTAGAGGAGAGGAGGATCTACCATCACCATAGACAGGGGGCATCCTCTACACCTAGATGAGAGGAGGTTCTACCATCACCATAGACATGGGGCATCCTCTACACCTAGAGGAGAGGAGGTTCTACCATCACCATAGACAGGGGGCATCCTCTACACCTAGATGAGAGGAGGTTCTACCATCACCATAGACATGGGGCATCCTCTACACCTAGAGTAGAGGAGATTCTATCATCACCATAGACGGGGGCATACTCTACACCTAGAGGAGAGGCAGTTCTACCATCACCATAGACAGGGGGCATCCTCTACACCTAGAGGAGAGGAGATTCTACCATCACCATAGACAGGGGACATCCGCTACACCTAGAGGAGAGGCGGTTCTACCATCACCATAGACAGGGGACATCCTCTACACCTAGAGGAGAGGCGATTCTACCATCACCATAGACAGGGGCATCCTCTACACCTAGAGGAGAGGAGGTTCTACCATCACCATAGACAGGGGCATCCTCTACACCTAGAGGAGAGGAGGTTCTACCATCACCATAGACAGGGGACATCCTTTACACCTAGAGGAGAGGCGGTTCTACCATCACCATAGACAGGGGGCATCCTCTACACCTAGAGGAGAGGCAGTTCTACCATTACCATAGACAGGGGGCATCCTCTACACCTAGAGGAGAGGCAGTTCTACCATCACAATAGACAGGGGACATCCTCTACACCTAGAGGAGAGGAGGTTCTACCATCACCATAGACAGGAGGCATCCTATACACCTAGAGGAGAGGAGATTCTACCATCACCATAGACAGGGGGCATCCTCTACACCTAAAGGAGAGGAGATTCTACCATCACCATAGACAGGGGGCATCCTCTACACCTAAAGTAGAGGAGGTTCTAGCATCACCATAGACAGGGGACATCCTCTACACCTAGAGGAGAGGAGGTTCTACCATCACCATAGACAGGGGACATCCTCTACACCTAGAGGAGAGGAGGTTCTACCATCACCATAGACAGGGGACATCCTCTACACCTAGAGGAGAGGAGGTTCTACCATCACCATAGACAGGGGGCATCCTCCACACCTAGAGGAGAGGCGGTTCTACCATCACCATAGACAGGGGGCACCCTCTACACCTAGAGGAGAGGAGGCTCTACCATCACCATAGACAGGGGTATCCTTTACACCTAGAGGAGAGGCGGTTCTACCATCACCATAGACAGGGGGCATCCTCTACACCTAGAGGAGAGGCGGTTCTACCATCACCATAGACAGGGGACATCCTCTACACCTAGAGGAGAGAAGGTTCTACCATCACCATAGACAAGGGGCATCCTCTACACCTAGAGGAGAGGCGGTTCTACCATCACCATAGACAGGGGACATCCTCTACACCTAGAGGAGAGGAGGTTCTACCATCACCATAGACATGGGGCATCCTCTACACCTAGAGGAGAGGAGGTTCTACCACCACCATAGACATGGGGCATCCTCTACACCTAGAGTAGAGGAGATTCTATCATCACCATAGACGGGGGCATACTCTACACCTAGAGGAGAGGCAGTTCTACCATCACCATAGACAGGGGGCATCCTCTACACCTAGAGGAGAGGAGATTCTACCATCACCATAGACAGGGGGCATCCTCTACACCTAAAGTAGAGGAGGTTCTACCATCACCATAGACAGGGGACATCCTCTACACCTAGAGGAGAGGAGGTTCTACCATCACCATAGACAGGGGACATCCGCTACACCTAGAGGAGAGGCGGTTCTACCATCACCATAGACAGGGGACATCCTCTACACCTAGAGGAGAGGCGATTCTACCATCACCATAGACAGGGGCATCCTCTACACCTAGAGGAGAGGAGGTTCTACCATCACCATAGACAGGGGCATCCTCTACACCTAGAGGAGAGGAGGTTCTACCATCACCATAGACAGGGGACATCCTTTACACCTAGAGGAGAGGCGGTTCTACCATCACCATAGACAGGGGGCATCCTCTACACCTAGAGGAGAGGCAGTTCTACCATTACCATAGACAGGGGGCATCCTCTACACCTAGAGGAGAGGCAGTTCTACCATCACAATAGACAGGGGACATCCTCTACACCTAGAGGAGAGGAGGTTCTACCATCACCATAGACAGGAGGCATCCTCTACACCTAGAGGAGAGGAGATTCTACCATCACCATAGACAGGGGGCATCCTCTACACCTAAAGGAGAGGAGATTCTACCATCACCATAGACAGGGGGCATCCTCTACACCTAAAGTAGAGGAGGTTCTACCATCACCATAGACAGGGGACATCCTCTACACCTAGAGGAGAGGAGGTTCTACCATCACCATAGACAGGGGACATCCTCTACACCTAGAGGAGAGGAGGTTCTACCATCACCATAGACAGGGGACATCCTCTACACCTAGAGGAGAGGAGGTTCTACCATCACCATAGACAGGGGGCATCATCCACACCTAGAGGAGAGGCGGTTCTACCATCACCATAGACAGGGGGCACCCTCTACACCTAGAGGAGAGGAGGCTCTACCATCACCATAGACAGGGGTATCCTTTACACCTAGAGGAGAGGCGGTTCTACCATCACCATAGACAGGGGGCATCCTCTACACCTAGAGGAGAGGCGGTTCTACCATCACCATAGACAGGGGACATCCTCTACACCTAGAGGAGAGGAGGTTCTACCATCACCATAGACAAGGGGCATCCTCTACACCTAGAGGAGAGGCAGTTCTACCATCACCATAGACAGGGGACATCCTCTACACCTAGAGGAGAGGAGGACCTACCATCACCATAGACAGGGGGCATCCTCTACACCTAGAGGAGAGGCGATTCTACCATCACCATAGACAGGGGGTATCCTCTACACCTAGAGGAGAGGAGGTTCTACCATCACCATAGACAGGGGGCATCCTCTACACCAAGAGGAAAGGCGATTCTACCATCACCATAGACAGGGGGTATCCTCTACACCTAGAGGAGAGGAGGTTCTACCATCACCATAGACAGGGGAATCCTCTACACCTAGAGGAGAGGAGGTTCTACCATCACCATAGACAGGGGACATCCTCTACACCTAGAGGAGAGGAGGTCCTACCATCACCATAGACAGGGGGCATCCTCTACACCTAGAGGAGAGGAGGTTCTACCATCACCATAGAAAGGGGGCATCCTCTACACCTAGAGGAGAGGTGGTTCTACCATCACCATAGACAGGGAGCATCCTCTACACCTAGAGGAGTGGTGGATCTACCATCACCATAGACAGGGGGCATCCTCTACACCTAGAGGAGAGGAGATTCTACCATCACCATAGACAGGGGGCATCCTCTACACCTAGAGGAGAGGAGATTCTACCATCACCATAGACAGGGGGCATCCTCTACACCTAAAGTAGAGGAGGTTCTACCATCACCATAGACAGGGGGCATCCTCTACACCTAAAGTAGAGGAGGTTCTACCATCACCATAGACAGGGGGCATCCTCTACACCTAAAGTAGAGGAGATTCTACCATCACCATAGACAGGGGACATCCTCTACACCTAGAGGAGAGAAGGTTCTACCATCACCATAGACAAGGGGCATCCTCTACACCTAGAGGAGAGGCGGTTCTACCATCACCATAGACAGGGGACATCCTCTACACCTAGAGGAGAGGAGGTTCTACCATCACCATAGACATGGGGCATCCTCTACACCTAGAGGAAAGAAGGTTCTACCACCACCATAGACAGGGGGCATCCTCTACACCTAAAGTAGAGGAGATTCTACCATCACCATAGACAGGGGACATCCTCTACACCTAGAGGAGAGAAGGTTTTACCATCACCATAGACAAGGGGCATCCTCTACACCTAGAGGAGAGGCGGTTCTACCATCACCATAGACAGGGGACATCCTCTACACCTAGAGGAGAGGAGGTTCTACCATCACCATAGACATGGGGCATCCTCTACACCTAGAGGAGAGGAGGTTCTACCACCACCATAGACATGGGGCATCCTCTACACCTAGAGTAGAGGAGATTCTATCATCACCATAGACGGGGGCATACTCTACACCTAGAGGAGAGGCAGTTCTACCATCACCATAGACAGGGGGCATCCTCTACACCTAGAGGAGAGGAGATTCTACCATCACCATAGACAGGGGGCATCCTCTACACCTAAAGTAGAGGAGGTTCTACCATCACCATAGACAGGGGACATCCTCTACACCTAGAGGAGAGGAGGTTCTACCATCACCATAGACAGGGGACATCCGCTACACCTAGAGGAGAGGCGGTTCTACCATCACCATAGACAGGGGACATCCTCTACACCTAGAGGAGAGGCGATTCTACCATCACCATAGACAGGGGCATCCTCTACACCTAGAGGAGAGGAGGTTCTACCATCACCATAGACAGGGGCATCCTCTACACCTAGAGGAGAGGAGGTTCTACCATCACCATAGACAGGGGACATCCTTTACACCTAGAGGAGAGGCGGTTCTACCATCACCATAGACAGGGGGCATCCTCTACACCTAGAGGAGAGGCAGTTCTACCATTACCATAGACAGGGGGCATCCTCTACACCTAGAGGAGAGGCAGTTCTACCATCACAATAGACAGGGGACATCCTCTACACCTAGAGGAGAGGAGGTTCTACCATCACCATAGACAGGAGGCATCCTCTACACCTAGAGGAGAGGAGATTCTACCATCACCATAGACAGGGGGCATCCTCTACACCTAAAGGAGAGGAGATTCTACCATCACCATAGACAGGGGGCATCCTCTACACCTAAAGTAGAGGAGGTTCTACCATCACCATAGACAGGGGACATCCTCTACACCTAGAGGAGAGGAGGTTCTACCATCACCATAGACAGGGGACATCCTCTACACCTAGAGGAGAGGAGGTTCTACCATCACCATAGACAGGGGACATCCTCTACACCTAGAGGAGAGGAGGTTCTACCATCACCATAGACAGGGGGCATCATCCACACCTAGAGGAGAGGCGGTTCTACCATCACCATAGACAGGGGGCACCCTCTACACCTAGAGGAGAGGAGGCTCTACCATCACCATAGACAGGGGTATCCTTTACACCTAGAGGAGAGGAGGTTCTACCATCACCATAGACAAGGGGCATCCTCTACACCTAGAGGAGAGGCAGTTCTACCATCACCATAGACAGGGGACATCCTCTACACCTAGAGGAGAGGAGGACCTACCATCACCATAGACAGGGGGCATCCTCTACACCTAGAGGAGAGGCGATTCTACCATCACCATAGACAGGGGGTATCCTCTACACCTAGAGGAGAGGAGGTTCTACCATCACCATAGACAGGGGGCATCCTCTACACCAAGAGGAAAGGCGATTCTACCATCACCATAGACAGGGGGTATCCTCTACACCTAGAGGAGAGGAGGTTCTACCATCACCATAGACAGGGGAATCCTCTACACCTAGAGGAGAGGAGGTTCTACCATCACCATAGACAGGGGACATCCTCTACACCTAGAGGAGAGGAGGTCCTACCATCACCATAGACAGGGGGCATCCTCTACACCTAGAGGAGAGGAGGTTCTACCATCACCATAGAAAGGGGGCATCCTCTACACCTAGAGGAGAGGTGGTTCTACCATCACCATAGACAGGGAGCATCCTCTACACCTAGAGGAGTGGTGGATCTACCATCACCATAGACAGGGGGCATCCTCTACACCTAGAGGAGAGGAGATTCTACCATCACCATAGACAGGGGGCATCCTCTACACCTATAGGAGAGGAGATTCTACCATCACCATAGACAGGGGGCATCCTCTACACCTAAAGTAGAGGAGGTTCTACCATCACCATAGACAGGGGACATCCTCTACACCTAGAGGAGAGGAGGTTCTACCATCACCATAGACAGGGGACATCCTCTACACCTAGAGGAGAGGAGGTTCTACCATCACCATAGACAGGGGACATCCTTTACACCTAGAGGAGAGGCGGTTCTACCATCACCATAGACAGGGGGCATCCTCTACACCTAGAGGAGAGGCGGTTCTACCATCACCATAGACAGGGGACATCCTCTACACCTAGAGGAGAGGAGGACCTACCATCACCATAGACAGGGGACATCCTCTACACCTAGAGGAGAGGAGGACCTACCATCACCATAGACAGGGGGCATCCTCTACACCTAGAGGAGAGGCGATTCTACCATCACCATAGACAGGGGGTATCCTCTACACCTAGAGGAGAGGAGGTTCTACCATCACCATAGACAGGGGAATCCTCTACACCTAGAGGACAGGTGGTTCTACCATCACCATAGACAGGGGACATCCTCTACACCTAGAGGACAGGTGGTTCTACCATCACCATAGACAGGGCACATCCTCTCCACCTAGAGGACAGGTGGTTCTACCATCATTATAGACAGGGGGCATCCTCTACACCTAGAGGGGAGGTTCTACCATCACCATAGAGAGGAGACATCCTCTACACCTAGAAGGGAGGCAGTTCTACCATCACCATAGGCAGGGGGCATCCTCTACACCTAGAGGAGAGGAGGTTCTACCATCACCATAGACGGGGGGCATCCTCTACACCTAGAGGAGAGGAGGTTCTACCATCACCATAGACAGGGGGCATCTTATACACCTAGAGGAGAGGCGGTTCTACCATCACCATAGACAGGGAGCATCCTCTACACCTAGAGGAGAGGAGATTCTACCATCACCATAGACACGGGGCATCCTTTACACCTAGAGGAGAGGGGGTTCTACCATCGCCATAGACAGGGGGTATCCTCTACGCCTAGAGGAGAGGAGGTTCTACCATCACCATAGACAGGGGGTATCCTCTACACCTAGAGGAGAGGATGTTCTACCATCACCATAGACAGGGGGTATCCTCTACACCTAGAGGTGAGGAGGTTCTACCATCACCATAGACAGGGGGCATCTTATACACCTAGAGGAGAGGAGGTTCTACCATCACCATAGACAGGGGGCATCCTCTACACCTAGAGGAAAGGTGGTTCTATCATTCATAGACAGGGAGCATCCTCTACACCTAGAGGACAGGTGATTCTACCATCACCATAGACAGGAGGCATCTTCTACACCTAGAGGAGAGGCGGTTCTACCATCACCATAGACAGGAGGCATCTTCTACACCTAGAGGAGAGGCGATTCTACCATCACCATAGACAGGAGGCATCTTCTACACCTGAAGGAGACGAGGTTCTACCATCACCATAGACAGGGGGTATCCCCTACACCTAGAGGAGAGGCGATTCTACCATCACCATAGACAGGGGGTCCCTCTACACCTAGTGGAGAGGAGGTTCTACCATCACCATAGACACCGGGCATCCTCTACACCTAGAGGAGAGGAGGTTCTACCATCACCATAGACACCGGGCATCCTCTACACCTAGAGGAGAGGAGGTTCTACCATTATCACAGACAGGGGACATCCTCTACACCTAGAGGAGAGGAGGTTCTACCATCACCATAGACAGGAGGCATCTTCTACACCTAGAGGAGAGGAGGATCTACCATCACAATAGACAGGGGACATCCTCTACACCTAGAGGAGAGGAGGTTCTACCATCCATAGACAGGGGGCATCCTCTACACCTAGAGGAGAGGAGGTTCTACCATCACCATAGACAGGGGGCATCCTCTACACCTAGAGGAGAGAAGGTTCTACCATCACCATAGACACCGGACATCCTCTACACCTAGAGGAGAGGAGGTTCTACCATCACCATAGACACCGGGCATCCTCTACACCTAGAGGAGATGAGGTTCTACCATCACCATAGACACCGGGCATCCTCTACACCTAGAGGAGAGGAGGTTCTACCATTACCACAGACAGGGGACATCCTCTACACCTAGAGGAGAGGAGGTTCTACCATCACCATAGACAGGAGGCCTCCTCTACACCTAGAGGAGAGGAGGTTCTACCATCACCATAGACAGGGGGAATCCTCTACACCTAGAGGAGAGGAGGATCTACCATCACAATAGACAGGGGACATCCTCTACACCTAGAGGAGAGAAGGTTCTACCATCAACATAGACAGGGGGCATCCTCTACACCCAGAGGAGAGGAGGTTCTACCATCACCATAGACAGGGGGCATCCTTAACACCTAGAGGAGAGGAGGTTCTACCATCCATAGACAGGAGGCATCTTTTACACCTAGAGGAGAGGAGGTTCTACCATCACCATAGACAGGGGGTATCCTCTACACCTAGAGGAGAGGAGGTTCTACCATCACCATAGACAGGGGGCATCCTCTACACCTAGGGGAGAGGGGGCTCTACCATCACCATAGAGAGGGGCATTCTCTAAACCTAGAGGAGGGGAGGTTCTATGATCACCATAGACAGGGGGCATCCTCTACACCTAGAGGAGAGGAGGTTCTACCATCACCATAGACAGGGGGCATCCTCTACACCTAGAGGAGAGGAGGTTCTACCATCACCATAGACAGGGGGCATCCTCTACACCTAGAGAAGAGGAGATTCTACCATCACCATAGACAGGGGGCATCCTCTACACCTAAAGGAGAGGAGATTCTACCATCACCATAGACAGGGGGCATCCTCTACACCTAGAGGAGAGGAGGTTCTACCATCACCATAGACAGGGGACATCCTCTACACCTAGAGGAGAGGAGGTTCTACCATCACCATAGACAGGGGACATCCTCTACACCTAGAGGAGAGGAGGTTCTACCATCACCATAGACAGGGGGCATCCTCTACACCTAGAGGAGAGGAGGTTCTACCATCACCATAGACAGGGGGCATCCTCCACACCTAGAGGCGAGGCGGTTCTACCATCACCATAGACAGGGGGCACCCTCTACACCTAGAGGAGAGGAGGCTCTACCATCACTATAGACAGGGGTATCCTTTACACCTAGAGGAGTGGCGGTTCTACCATCACCATAGACAGGGGGCATCCTCTACACCTAGAGGAGAGGCGGTTCTACCATCACCATAGACAGGGGACATCCTCTACACCTAGAGGAGAGGAGGTTCTACCATCACCATAGACAAGGGGCATCCTCTACACCTAGAGGAGAGGCAGTTCTACCATCACCATAGACAGGGGACATCCTCTACACCTAGAGGAGAGGAGGACCTACCATCACCATAGACAGGGGGCATCCTCTACACCTAGAGGAGAGGCGATTCTACCATCACCATAGACAGGGGGTATCCTCTACACCTAGAGGAGAGGAGGTTCTACCATCACCATAGACAGGGGGCATCCTCTACACCAAGAGGAAAGGCGATTCTACCAACACCATAGACAGGGGGTATCCTCTACACCTAGAGGAGAGGAGGTTCTACCATCACCATAGACAGGGGAATCCTCTACACCTAGAGGACAGGTGGTTCTACCATCACCATAGACAGGGAGCATCCTCTACACCTAGAGGAGTGGTGGATCTACCATCACCATAGACAGGGGGCATCCTCTACACCTAGAGGAGAGGAGATTCTACCATCACCATAGACAGGGGGCATCCTCTACACCTAGAGGAGAGGAGATTCTACCATCACCATAGACAGGGGGCATCCTCTACACCTAAAGTAGAGGAGGTTCTACCATCACCATAGACAGGGGACATCCTCTACACCTAGAGTAGGGGAGGTTCTACCATCACCATAGACAGGGGACATCCTCTACACCTAGAGGAGAGGAGGTTCTACCATCACCATAGACAGGGGACATCCTTTACACCTAGAGGAGAGGCGGTTCTACCATCACCATAGACAGGGGGCATCCTCTACACCTAGAGGAGAGGCGGTTCTACCATCACCATAGACAGGGGACATCCTCTACACCTAGAGGAGAGGAGGACCTACCATCACCATAGACAGGGGGCATCCTCTACACCTAGAGGAGAGGCGATTCTACCATCACCATAGACAGGGGGTATCCTCTACACCTAGAGGAGAGGAGGTTCTACCATCACCATAGACAGGGGGCATCCTCTACACCAAGAGGAAAGGCGATTCTACCATCACCATAGACAGGGGGTATCCTCTACACCTAGAGGAGAGGAGGTTCTACCATCACCATAGACAGGGGAATCCTCTACACCTAGAGGACAGGTGGTTCTACCATCACCATAGACAGGGGACATCCTCTACACCTAGAGGACAGGTGGTTCTACCATCACCATAGACAGGGCACATCCTCTCCACCTAGAGGACAGGTGGTTCTACCATCATTATAGACAGGGGGCATCCTCTACACCTAGAGGGGAGGTTCTACCATCACCATAGAGAGGAGACATCCTCTACACCTAGAAGGGAGGCAGTTCTACCATCACCATAGACAGGGGGCATCCTCTACACCTAGAGGAGAGGAGGTTCTACCATCACCATAGACGGGGGGCATCCTCTACACCTAGAGGAGAGGAGGTTCTACCATCACCATAGACAGGGGGCATCTTATACACCTAGAGGAGAGGCGGTTCTACCATCACCATAGACAGGGAGCATCCTCTACACCTAGAGGAGAGGAGATTCTACCATCACCATAGACACGGGGCATCCTTTACACCTAGAGGAGAGGGGGTTCTACCATCGCCATAGACAGGGGGTATCCTCTACGCCTAGAGGAGAGGAGGTTCTACCATCACCATAGACAGGGGGTATCCTCTACACCTAGAGGAGAGGATGTTCTACCATCACCATAGACAGGGGGTATCCTCTACACCTAGAGGTGAGGAGGTTCTACCATCACCATAGACAGGGGGCATCTTATACACCTAGAGGAGAGGAGGTTCTACCATCACCATAGACAGGGGGCATCCTCTACACCTAGAGGAAAGGTGGTTCCATCATTCATAGACAGGGAGCATCCTCTACACCTAGAGGACAGGTGATTCTACCATCACCATAGACAGGAGGCATCTTCTACACCTAGAGGAGAGGCGGTTCTACCATCACCATAGAAAGGAGGCATCTTCTACACCTAGAGGAGACGAGGTTCTACCATCACCATAGACAGGGGGTATCCCCTACACCTAGAGGAGAGGAGGATCTACCATCACCATAGACAGGGGGTCCCTCTACACCTAGTGGAGAGGAGGTTCTACCATCACCATAGACACCGGGCATCCTCTACACCTAGAGGAGAGGAGGTTCTACCATCACCATAGACACCGGGCATCCTCTACACCTAGAGGAGAGGAGGTTCTACCATTATCACAGACAGGGGACATCCTCTACACCTAGAGGAGAGGAGGTTCTACCATCACCATAGACAGGAGGCATCTTCTACACCTAGAGGAGAGGAGGATCTACCATCACAATAGACAGGGGACATCCTCTACACCTAGAGGAGAGGAGGTTCTACCATCCATAGACAGGGGGCATCCTCTACACCTAGAGGAGAGGAGGTTCTACCATCACCATAGACAGGGGGCATCCTCTACACCTAGAGGAGAGAAGGTTCTACCATCACCATAGACACCGGACATCCTCTACACCTAGAGGAGAGGAGGTTCTACCATCACCATAGACACCGGGCATCCTCTACACCTAGAGGAGATGAGGTTCTACCATCACCATAGACACTGGGCATCCTCTACACCTAGAGGAGAGGAGGTTCTACCATTACCACAGACAGGGGACATCCTCTACACCTAGAGGAGAGGAGGTTCTACCATCACCATAGACAGGAGGCATCCTCTACACCTAGAGGAGAGGAGGATCTACCATCACAATAGACAGGGGACATCCTCTACACCTAGAGGAGAGAAGGTTCTACCATCAACATAGACAGGGGGCATCCTCTACACCCAGAGGAGAGGAGGTTCTACCATCACCATAGACAGGGGGCATCCTTAACACCTAGAGGAGAGGAGGTTCTACCATCCATAGACAGGAGGCATCTTTTACACCTAGAGGAGAGGAGGTTCTACCATCACCATAGACAGGGGGTATCCTCTACACCTAGAGGAGAGGAGGTTCTACCATCACCATAGACAGGGGACATCCTCTACACCTAGAGGAGAGGAGGTTCTACCATCACCATAGACAGGGGGCATCCTCTACACCTAGGGGAGAGGGGGCTCTACCATCACCATAGAGAGGGGCATTCTCTAAACCTAGAGGAGGGGAGGTTCTATGATCACCATAGACAGGGGGCATCCTCTACACCTAGAGGAGAGGAGGTTCTACCATCACCATAGACAGGGGGCATCCTCTACACCTAGAGGAGAGGAGGTTCTACCATCACCATAGACAGGGGGCATCCTCTACACCTAGAGGAGAGGAGGTTCTACCATCACCATAGACAAGGGGCATCCTCTACACCTAGAGGAGAGGCAGTTCTACCATCACCATAGACAGGGGACATCCTCTACACCTAGAGGAGAGGAGGACCTACCATCACCATAGACAGGGGGCATCCTCTACACCTAGAGGAGAGGCGATTCTACCATCACCATAGACAGGGGGTATCCTCTACACCTAGAGGAGAGGAGGTTCTACCATCACCATAGACAGGGGGCATCCTCTACACCAAGAGGAAAGGCGATTCTACCATCACCATAGACAGGGGGTATCCTCTACACCTAGAGGAGAGGAGGTTCTACCATCACCATAGACAGGGGAATCCTCTACACCTAGAGGACAGGTGGTTCTACCATCACCATAGACAGGGAGCATCCTCTACACCTAGAGGAGTGGTGGATCTACCATCACCATAGACAGGGGGCATCCTCTACACCTAGAGGAGAGGAGATTCTACCATCACCATAGACAGGGGGCATCCTCTACACCTAGAGGAGAGGAGATTCTACCATCACCATAGACAGGGGGCATCCTCTACACCTAAAGTAGAGGAGGTTCTACCATCACCATAGACAGGGGACATCCTCTACACCTAGAGGAGGGGAGGTTCTACCATCACCATAGACAGGGGACATCCTCTACACCTAGAGGAGAGGAGGTTCTACCATCACCATAGACAGGGGACATCCTTTACACCTAGAGGAGAGGCGGTTCTACCATCACCATAGACAGGGGGCATCCTCTACACCTAGAGGAGAGGCGGTTCTACCATCACCATAGACAGGGGACATCCTCTACACCTAGAGGAGAGGAGGACCTACCATCACCATAGACAGGGGGCATCCTCTACACCTAGAGGAGAGGCGATTCTACCATCACCATAGACAGGGGGTATCCTCTACACCTAGAGGAGAGGAGGTTCTACCATCACCATAGACAGGGGGCATCCTCTACACCAAGAGGAAAGGCGATTCTACCATCACCATAGACAGGGGGTATCCTCTACACCTAGAGGAGAGGAGGTTCTACCATCACCATAGACAGGGGAATCCTCTACACCTAGAGGACAGGTGGTTCTACCATCACCATAGACAGGGGACATCCTCTACACCTAGAGGACAGGTGGTTCTACCATCACCATAGACAGGGCACATCCTCTCCACCTAGAGGACAGGTGGTTCTACCATCATTATAGACAGGGGGCATCCTCTACACCTAGAGGGGAGGTTCTACCATCACCATAGAGAGGAGACATCCTCTACACCTAGAAGGGAGGCAGTTCTACCATCACCATAGACAGGGGGCATCCTCTACACCTAGAGGAGAGGAGGTTCTACCATCACCATAGACGGGGGGCATCCTCTACACCTAGAGGAGAGGAGGTTCTACCATCACCATAGACAGGGGGCATCTTATACACCTAGAGGAGAGGCGGTTCTACCATCACCATAGACAGGGAGCATCCTCTACACCTAGAGGATAGGAGATTCTACCATCACCATAGACACGGGGCATCCTTTACACCTAGAGGAGAGGGGGTTCTACCATCGCCATAGACAGGGGGTATCCTCTACGCCTAGAGGAGAGGAGGTTCTACCATCACCATAGACAGGGGGTATCCTCTACACCTAGAGGAGAGGATGTTCTACCATCACCATAGACAGGGGGTATCCTCTACACCTAGAGGTGAGGAGGTTCTACCATCACCATAGACAGGGGGCATCTTATACACCTAGAGGAGAGGAGGTTCTACCATCACCATAGAAAGGGGGCATCCTCTACACCTAGAGGAAAGGTGGTTCTATCATTCATAGACAGGGAGCATCCTCTACACCTAGAGGACAGGTGATTCTACCATCACCATAGACAGGAGGCATCTTCTACACCTAGAGGAGAGGCGGTTCTACCATCACCATAGAAAGGAGGCATCTTCTACACCTAGAGGAGACGAGGTTCTACCATCACCATAGACAGGGGGTATCCCCTACACCTAGAGGAGAGGAGGATCTACCATCACCATAGACAGGGGGTCCCTCTACACCTAGTGGAGAGGAGGTTCTACCATCACCATAGACACCGGGCATCCTCTACACCTAGAGGAGAGGAGGTTCTACCATCACCATAGACACCGGGCATCCTCTACACCTAGAGGAGAGGAGGTTCTACCATTATCACAGACAGGGGACATCCTCTACACCTAGAGGAGAGGAGGTTCTACCATCACCATAGACAGGAGGCATCTTCTACACCTAGAGGAGAGGAGGATCTACCATCACAATAGACAGGGGACATCCTCTACACCTAGAGGAGAGGAGGTTCTACCATCCATAGACAGGGGGCATCCTCTACACCTAGAGGAGAGGAGGTTCTACCATCACCATAGACAGGGGGCATCCTCTACACCTAGAGGAGAGAAGGTTCTACCATCACCATAGACACCGGACATCCTCTACACCTAGAGGAGAGGAGGTTCTACCATCACCATAGACACCGGGCATCCTCTACACCTAGAGGAGATGAGGTTCTACCATCACCATAGACACCGGGCATCCTCTACACCTAGAGGAGAGGAGGTTCTACCATTACCACAGACAGGGGACATCCTCTACACCTAGAGGAGAGGAGGTTCTACCATCACCATAGACAGGAGGCATCCTCTACACCTAGAGGAGAGGAGGATCTACCATCACAATAGACAGGGGACATCCTCTACACCTAGAGGAGAGAAGGTTCTACCATCAACATAGACAGGGGGCATCCTCTACACCCAGAGGAGAGGAGGTTCTACCATCACCATAGACAGGGGGCATCCTTAACACCTAGAGGAGAGGAGGTTCTACCATCCATAGACAGGAGGCATCTTTTACACCTAGAGGAGAGGAGGTTCTACCATCACCATAGACAGGGGGTATCCTCTACACCTAGAGGAGAGGAGGTTCTACCATCACCATAGACAGGGGACATCCTCTACACCTAGAGGAGAGGAGGTTCTACCATCACCATAGACAGGGGGCATCCTCTACACCTAGGGGAGAGGGGGCTCTACCATCACCATAGAGAGGGGCATTCTCTAAACCTAGAGGAGGGGAGGTTCTATGATCACCATAGACAGGGGGCATCCTCTACACCTAGAGGAGAGGAGGTTCTACCATCACCATAGACAGGGGACATCCTCTACACCTAGAGGAGAGGAGGTTCTACCATCACCATAGACAGGGGGCATCCTCTACACCTAGAGAAGAGGAGGTTCTACCATCACCATAGACAGGGGGCATCCTCTACACCTAGAGGAGAGGAGGTTCTACCATCACCATAGACAGGGGGCATCCTCTACACCTAGAGGAGAGAAGGTTCTACCATCACCATAGACATGAGGCATCCTCTACACCTAGAGGAGAGGAGGTTCTACCATCACCATAGACACCGGGCATCCTCTACACCTAGAGGAGATGAGGTTCTACCATCACCATAGACACTGGGCATCCTCTACACCTAGAGGAGAGGAGGTTCTACCATTACCACAGACAGGGGACATCCTCTACACCTAGAGGAGAGGAGGTTCTACCATCACCATAGACAGGAGGCATCCTCTACACCTAGAGGAGAGGAGGATCTACCATCACAATAGACAGGGGACATCCTCTACACCTAGAGGAGAGAAGGTTCTACCATCAACATAGACAGGGGGCATCCTCTACACCCAGAGGAGAGGAGGTTCTACCATCACCATAGACAGGGGGCATCCTTAACACCTAGAGGAGAGGAGGTTCTACCATCCATAGACAGGAGGCATCTTTTACACCTAGAGGAGAGGAGGTTCTACCATCACCATAGACAGGGGGTATCCTCTACACCTAGAGGAGAGGAGGTTCTACCATCACCATAGACAGGGGACATCCTCTACACCTAGAGGAGAGGAGGTTCTACCATCACCATAGACAGGGGGCATCCTCTACACCTAGGGGAGAGGGGGCTCTACCATCACCATAGAGAGGGGCATTCTCTAAACCTAGAGGAGGGGAGGTTCTATGATCACCATAGACAGGGGGCATCCTCTACACCTAGAGGAGAGGAGGTTCTACCATCACCATAGACAGGGGGCATCCTCTACACCTAGAGGAGAGGAGGTTCTACCATCACCATAGACAGGGGGCATCCTCTACACCTAGAGGAGAGGAGGTTCTACCATCACCATAGACAAGGGGCATCCTCTACACCTAGAGGAGAGGCAGTTCTACCATCACCATAGACAGGGGACATCCTCTACACCTAGAGGAGAGGAGGACCTACCATCACCATAGACAGGGGGCATCCTCTACACCTAGAGGAGAGGCGATTCTACCATCACCATAGACAGGGGGTATCCTCTACACCTAGAGGAGAGGAGGTTCTACCATCACCATAGACAGGGGGCATCCTCTACACCAAGAGGAAAGGCGATTCTACCATCACCATAGACAGGGGGTATCCTCTACACCTAGAGGAGAGGAGGTTCTACCATCACCATAGACAGGGGAATCCTCTACACCTAGAGGACAGGTGGTTCTACCATCACCATAGACAGGGAGCATCCTCTACACCTAGAGGAGTGGTGGATCTACCATCACCATAGACAGGGGGCATCCTCTACACCTAGAGGAGAGGAGATTCTACCATCACCATAGACAGGGGGCATCCTCTACACCTAGAGGAGAGGAGATTCTACCATCACCATAGACAGGGGGCATCCTCTACACCTAAAGTAGAGGAGGTTCTACCATCACCATAGACAGGGGACATCCTCTACACCTAGAGGAGGGGAGGTTCTACCATCACCATAGACAGTGGACATCCTCTACACCTAGAGGAGAGGAGGTTCTACCATCACCATAGACAGGGGACATCCTTTACACCTAGAGGAGAGGCGGTTCTACCATCACCATAGACAGGGGGCATCCTCTACACCTAGAGGAGAGGCGGTTCTACCATCACCATAGACAGGGGACATCCTCTACACCTAGAGGAGAGGAGGACCTACCATCACCATAGACAGGGGGCATCCTCTACACCTAGAGGAGAGGCGATTCTACCATCACCATAGACAGGGGGTATCCTCTACACCTAGAGGAGAGGAGGTTCTACCATCACCATAGACAGGGGGCATCCTCTACACCAAGAGGAAAGGCGATTCTACCATCACCATAGACAGGGGGTATCCTCTACACCTAGAGGAGAGGAGGTTCTACCATCACCATAGACAGGGGAATCCTCTACACCTAGAGGACAGGTGGTTCTACCATCACCATAGACAGGGGACATCCTCTACACCTAGAGGACAGGTGGTTCTACCATCACCATAGACAGGGCACATCCTCTCCACCTAGAGGACAGGTGGTTCTACCATCATTATAGACAGGGGGCATCCTCTACACCTAGAGGGGAGGTTCTACCATCACCATAGAGAGGAGACATCCTCTACACCTAGAAGGGAGGCAGTTCTACCATCACCATAGACAGGGGGCATCCTCTACACCTAGAGGAGAGGAGGTTCTACCATCACCATAGACGGGGGGCATCCTCTACACCTAGAGGAGAGGAGGTTCTACCATCACCATAGACAGGGGGCATCTTATACACCTAGAGGAGAGGCGGTTCTACCATCACCATAGACAGGGAGCATCCTCTACACCTAGAGGATAGGAGATTCTACCATCACCATAGACACGGGGCATCCTTTACACCTAGAGGAGAGGGGGTTCTACCATCGCCATAGACAGGGGGTATCCTCTACGCCTAGAGGAGAGGAGGTTCTACCATCACCATAGACAGGGGGTATCCTCTACACCTAGAGGAGAGGATGTTCTACCATCACCATAGACAGGGGGTATCCTCTACACCTAGAGGTGAGGAGGTTCTACCATCACCATAGACAGGGGGCATCTTATACACCTAGAGGAGAGGAGGTTCTACCATCACCATAGAAAGGGGGCATCCTCTACACCTAGAGGAAAGGTGGTTCTATCATTCATAGACAGGGAGCATCCTCTACACCTAGAGGACAGGTGATTCTACCATCACCATAGACAGGAGGCATCTTCTACACCTAGAGGAGAGGCGGTTCTACCATCACCATAGAAAGGAGGCATCTTCTACACCTAGAGGAGACGAGGTTCTACCATCACCATAGACAGGGGGTATCCCCTACACCTAGAGGAGAGGAGGATCTACCATCACCATAGACAGGGGGTCCCTCTACACCTAGTGGAGAGGAGGTTCTACCATCACCATAGACACCGGGCATCCTCTACACCTAGAGGAGAGGAGGTTCTACCATCACCATAGACACCGGGCATCCTCTACACCTAGAGGAGAGGAGGTTCTACCATTATCACAGACAGGGGACATCCTCTACACCTAGAGGAGAGGAGGTTCTACCATCACCATAGACAGGAGGCATCTTCTACACCTAGAGGAGAGGAGGATCTACCATCACAATAGACAGGGGACATCCTCTACACCTAGAGGAGAGGAGGTTCTACCATCCATAGACAGGGGGCATCCTCTACACCTAGAGGAGAGGAGGTTCTACCATCACCATAGACAGGGGGCATCCTCTACACCTAGAGGAGAGAAGGTTCTACCATCACCATAGACACCGGACATCCTCTACACCTAGAGGAGAGGAGGTTCTACCATCACCATAGACACCGGGCATCCTCTACACCTAGAGGAGATGAGGTTCTACCATCACCATAGACACCGGGCATCCTCTACACCTAGAGGAGAGGAGGTTCTACCATTACCACAGACAGGGGACATCCTCTACACCTAGAGGAGAGGAGGTTCTACCATCACCATAGACAGGAGGCATCCTCTACACCTAGAGGAGAGGAGGATCTACCATCACAATAGACAGGGGACATCCTCTACACCTAGAGGAGAGAAGGTTCTACCATCAACATAGACAGGGGGCATCCTCTACACCCAGAGGAGAGGAGGTTCTACCATCACCATAGACAGGGGGCATCCTTAACACCTAGAGGAGAGGAGGTTCTACCATCCATAGACAGGAGGCATCTTTTACACCTAGAGGAGAGGAGGTTCTACCATCACCATAGACAGGGGGTATCCTCTACACCTAGAGGAGAGGAGGTTCTACCATCACCATAGACAGGGGACATCCTCTACACCTAGAGGAGAGGAGGTTCTACCATCACCATAGACAGGGGGCATCCTCTACACCTAGGGGAGAGGGGGCTCTACCATCACCATAGAGAGGGGCATTCTCTAAACCTAGAGGAGGGGAGGTTCTATGATCACCATAGACAGGGGGCATCCTCTACACCTAGAGGAGAGGAGGTTCTACCATCACCATAGACAGGGGACATCCTCTACACCTAGAGGAGAGGAGGTTCTACCATCACCATAGACAGGGGGCATCCTCTACACCTAGAGAAGAGGAGGTTCTACCATCACCATAGACAGGGGGCATCCTCTACACCTAGAGGAGAGGAGGTTCTACCATCACCATAGACAGGGGGCATCCTCTACACCTAGAGGAGAGGAGGTTCTACCATCACCATAGACATGAGGCATCCTCTACACCTAGAGGAGAGGAGGTTCTACCATCACCATAGACATGGGGCATCCTCTACACCTACATCTACAGTAACACACAGAAATGCACACCCCCCTACAGATGTGTGTGCAGTGTCTCTGAGCGGTTTTCTCTGCGTTCCGTTATTTCTTCCTGTGTAAATCTGTGACGTCCGGTTATAAACCTTGTATCTCCTCGTAGTCAGACGCAGACAATGACACCATAAAGCCGAGCGCTGAGTACACAGAACGTAAACGCGAGGCCCCAGACTCTCCCAGGGGTCACGCCTCCAGGTCACCATCGCTATTACACGAGGCGATCGCCCTCACACAACACGAACACTTTCCTTGTTACAATTTACAATGTGGACTCATGAGAATACTCCGAGCGCCGAAACCCTAAGAGGTCATTCCCAGAGAGCGGAGGACATGTCGGAGGGATAGGAGAAGCAGTACTGTGGGATGTTAGGTATACATGTCGGAGGGATAGGAGAAGCAGTGCTGTGGGTTGTTAGGTATACATGTCGGAGGAATAGGAGAAGCAGTGCTGTGGGATGTTAGGTATACATGTCGGAGGGATAGGAGAAGCAGTGCTGTGGGTTGTTAGGTATACATGTCGGAGGAATAGGAGAAGCAGTGCTGTGGGATGTTAGGTATACATGTCGGAGGGATAGGAGAAGCAGTATTGTGGATGGTTAGATATACATGTCGGAGGAATAGGAGAAGCAGTGCTGTGGGTTGTTAGTTATACATGTCGGAGGGATAGGAGAAGCAGTATTGTGGGTGGTTGGATATACATGTCGGGGGGATAGGAGAAGCAGCACTGTGGATTGTTAGCTATACATGTCGGAGGGATAGGAGAAGCAGTACTGTGGGTTGTTAGATATACATGTCGGAGGGATAGAAGAAGCAGTACTGTGGGTTGTTAGCTATACATGTCAGAGGTATTGGAGAAGCAGTACTGTGGGGTGTTAGCTGTACATGTCGGCGGGATAGGAGAAGCAGTGCTGTGGGTTGTTAGCTATACATGTCGGCAGGATAGGAGAAGCAGTGCTGTGGGTTGTTAGATATACATGTCGGAGGGATAGGAGAAGCAGTACTGTGGGATGTTAGCTATACATGTCGGAGGTATAGGAGAAGCAGTACTGTGGGTTGTTAGCTGTACATGTCGGAGGGATAGGAGGAGCGGTACTGTGGGTTGTTAGCTATAGAAGTCGGAGGGATAGGAGAAGCAGTACTGTGGGTTGTTAGCTATACATGTCGGATGGGATAGGAGAAGCAGTACTGTGGGTTGTTAGCTATACATGTCGGATGGGATAGGAGAAGCAGTACTGTGGGTTGTTAGCTATACATGTCGGAGGGATAGCAGTAGCAGTACTGTGGGTTTTTAGCTATAGATGTCGGAGGGATAGGAGAAGCAGTACTGTGGGTTGTTAGCTATACACGTTGGAGGGATAGGAGAAGCAGTACTGTGGGTTGTTAGCTATACATGTTGGAGGGATAGGAGATGTACTGCGTATACTAGCAGGGTATGGGGCTTCTAGTAGGTTCCTGGCTCCCTGCAAGAATATGACACCAGACAATGAACTTATAGCAGTCAATAAAAGCAATTATTTTATGGCTGGTTATAACTTCTAGTGTATAATGGAAAGATTTATGGTGTGGGGAGGGGGGGGGGAGTATCGCTGAGCTCCGCACATTCCCTGTGTCAAGGTCCTCTCGCTAAATGTAGCAGCTGGGAAAATAATAAGAGAGATAGGAGAGCGGCTGACACCCCATAGTGATACTGAGTATGTCGTGGTGTATTTTTATGAACAGCCCAGGAATTTACAGATGGAGGGAAACACTGCTACCAAATATATAGTGATCCTAAATATGTACCACGAGGGATCCAAAGTATAACTGGTGAAGGAGCTGTGGCCTCAAGAAGATTTCTTGTGGTATTTCCTGCAAATTTCTTTAAAATTGTGACTAAGTTTCTATATGTAATGATATAAAATCTCTTTAGAAGGACCTGTACATGGTCACATGACCAATGCAGGTCCTCCAGACTGAGCAGAGGAGTGTGACCTGCTTACAGTAAGTACACGGAATCTGATCTGGGCTTTGAGTTTAGGTGGTTCAATGTCTGAATATGTTTGGAGGCTTAGTCTTTATCTGTACAGAGAGGGTCTTGTGTCTGTTCGGCCATTGGTCTGTATGTAGGGGTCTTGTTTAGTTTTCTGTTTGGGTCCGGGCCTCTATTTAGTAGGTTTAAGTTGGGTGCGTTTTGAGTCAAGGCTCCAAGGTCTACTGAATCTACCACTTGGCATCAGCTGGACATGTGTTCTGCTCATCGGCTGTCTACTGGTCATGGGCAGTCAGGAGAAGAAGTAGTCAGAGGGGCAGTGGTAAGACTATGTTCCCATTGGTCAAACTCATCTGGATATCCTTCTAATGTATAAGTTAGACAGAATTTCTAATTGACTCTCAGGTAATGATGTATACAGGCGGAGTCTACAGAGTACGGTAAGTCGGAAGTACTAAAAAAGTAATAGAAGTAGTGAAGTAGTCCTTTGTAAACCCCCGACAGATGCCTTCACCATGTTGCCAGGATTTAGAAGGTGAAGACGTATTAATGAAAGACTCTATAGGTAATAATAATACTCCATAGTTGAAACCAATCATTGCTCTTCCGCTTCAGCCGACTATCTCATACTATGGAATGTATGGCCGGCGCTGGTCATGACCATCGTCTCTTCTCATTACGTCAAGGCATTTCATAACTGATAACAAACTACATCACGGAAATGTTCAGTAAATTCTTCATGTAACATCACCGTTCTGGTTGCGTAATTGCATATCTACTGTATGTTTACACCTGGCTTTTATGTATACATCCTTATCATTGAGGACTTTGATTTGGTTTTGTCACATTGGCCATCTGCTTGACCGGTCAAACGAGAGGGAAGGGCCAACGGGAACTCGACGAGCAACATAAAGATAGACACAATCTACACTGATTATCTGCAGGACCACAGGCATTAGATGTGGACATCATAGATAGGAGAACATTACTAGATTTAGTACAATGGCTAGACTATAAGAAGAAGAAGCTCCGGAAGGAAAACCAACTGGTGATACAAAGCTTCCTATCGTGACTAAACCTCACGTGATTCTACGTCCCGGCTACCGTCCAGATGAGTACCAGTGATCTCAGTGACAGGGATCTCCATAGACACATCTAGCGCCAACATCTGCTCAATGGGGCACATTAGTTTTAAGAAACTGATTGCCTTAGTTTGAAGTCAAATCCAAGGGCCACCTCTGCTTGGAGCTTGTTCATTCTTACATTGTTTGTGTGGCTTTCTAGATACTCTTGTATCCTCCCACCCACCAGAGGTAGGGTTGAGACATTTGCGTTCTGCATGGTAAAGTTAGGACAACCATTTTCTGGTATACTGAAATAATAAAAATTCCTGGTGCACGGCCAGGAGTAGCAATTATTTTTCCCTTTGCACCAACTCCGCGTTAAGTCATGTGAAGGGATATGAAGTGGCCGTACCAAGCTGCAAAGTGGGTCAGTGCCACGTACATGATAAATCCCCCCTCCCCCCGGGAGTCATATGGAACATTATCCTTAGTTAGTCTGTAAGACAAAGTAGGACTTTAAGATAAAGTAGGGCTTCTTGATAACCATGAGGTGCACCATGACTCCTATAGAGTAATGTCATCTCTATAAGTGCATACGGACATCATGGAGTGGGCTTCAATGTCGAAAACCTCCATTTATGCCGGGATCCATCATAAAAAGATGCTCTTCATCTTCTCTAGTGGACTTTGGTCATCCGAGCATTACATTGAAGCTAATTCATACAGATGGCTTCCATGTGATGCTGGATTTCCAGTGGTAACTGTGGGAAGAATAAGCAGAGGAGCCTTCTGTTTAGACGTTTCAAAGCAAAGTAAAATGGATTCCTCATGCCAGCACTTCCAATTGATGCTCAAATGACCAACCGGATAAGACAAATTTGCTTGGAAATTTTAGAGGAAATAAGCAAGAGGATGATGGTAATAATCCGATGGAAAATCTCAGACATAAGGGTCCGCGGAATGCAAACGTCGAATTTCGGATTTGCGCCGCTGTGACAGGTATTTAGATTGTGTGGCACGCGTTTTTGGTTTTTTCGCATTTTGGTGCAATTGCGACGGCTTTCATGCAACAGAAATGGGGGGGGGGCACGTCGGATGATCTGACGGATTCGGACTGAGCGCGGGATTTAACTTTACAAGTGTGTCGCAAGACAATGCATTTACATACACTGGGAAGAAGAAGGTGAACTCCGGCAGACCTGAGCGGGGATGTGACACATGCAGGATATTGGGCACACGATCTTAGTGAATCGCGACAGACTTCATCCTCGTCGGACAGTCCGGATCGGGGATCGCGCAGGGACCGGGTAAGTAAATGTGTCCCATTATATCATAAAGGATTTTTGTTGAACATCATCTCAAGTAAAAGTTGGTCCCCACAAACATCAAACTCACAGCAGGTCATTAATGTTGAGTTTTTATCAAAATGTTTTTAGCAAGATCTTGCTTTACATTCACACCTCAACTTATTCATTTATTTAATGATTTTATGGCATCACTCCACCTTGGATTAATGTCATGGAGGAATATACAAATATTTATTGCCTCCAAAGGAGTGTTTAATGTATCAAACCAACGAAAAACCAATAAAATCAAAACAGGGTTACCTCTCCAGTGGCACCAGTATTGGATGTGACCCCTGATAGTTATACTGTGTGGGCGCAAAGGCTACAAACAATCTAATACATTGTATTCTTCCACACTGAGCTTGTCAGGTTGTCTTACGTAAATTCCCGGTAATAGACTTTATAGCTAATTAAACCCATTGCAGGGTGATTTCTCCGAACTAAGCAACGCCAGTGACTAATTGTCTCTGGGTAATTACGTATGACATGTAGAAGAGGAATTTGGTCTCTGACAAGTGATGTTTTCTCTGACCACAAAACCAGCTCCAGGCCAAGACAAGACATTAGTGGAGTTTTCCATTGGCAAAAATTCACTGCCCCGAGCTGCAGAAATAAAGGGGCAAACCATATGGAGATGTTGGTGCATCACATGCCTTATTTAATTGCGATGACTATACTGGGTCTCGGTCGTAAGGTTCTTATTGAGGGAGTTATCAATGTCAGCAAACAGCTGTACTTCCTGAGGCACCCATACCCCTGCAAGTGTGGTAAGTAGCTGCCGCTGATTGTAACTAATCTCAGCAAAGGATCAGCATGCTATTGCCCAACTGCTCCCCCAATGCCTGAGATCAGGGAAGAGGTTGGACTTGTAGGATGGGACTTGCCGACCAAAGTATAAGAGGATCCTCCAGTAGACCCAGGCTCTGACACGTATTATCAAGGTCAAGCCAAACTCTATTGGAGCAATCACATGACACTGGGATATATTTGTATTTCTGCTCCAAGACATGAAGAACACTTGTATAGAACAAGGTTGTGTCCTCACACTCATGATACCTGGTGGGGGTAAAGGTTCCTCAGAAATAGACAGAAGAGGTTTGGCGGATTCTGTTGATATTGTTTGGTTTGACTAAAATGTATATAATGTACCTGTTCTGGCTGATGCCCAAAGAGGCATCAGATGTCAAAATCAAAGAGACAGGTGTCAAACACAGGGTGGAGTATGAAGAATCCGAGTTGTCATATTGAGGAGCTCTGGTAAGACAAAAAGAGGTCTACCTTTCTCAACCAGAAGTACATCGACCACTTCAAAACACCAAACCATGTGTGGACCATTAATGATCGTGGCCAGTCCCTATCACAACCAATATAAGGATGGAAACCCGTCTTCTATTATCATACTTAAACCCAGACTTAAATAACCAAAGTCATTCTCATGTATTTCATATATACCACATCTGGTGTTTGAATGGTTAAAGGGGTTGTCTCGTCATTGGCCATTTTAATATCTCCAGAAGTTCTCATCAGATTGCTGGGTGCTTGGCACTTGGACACTAAAAGTTTGGCTGTTGTGGACTGCACCTGGTGCCAGAACCTATTAGGTAGCTCTGTTCACTGTATGGTGACCTTTCCATGAAACGTCTGCTCCCATTCCAGTGATTAGTAGCAGAACTGCAGTCTCTTCAAGGAGACCAAGGTTTGGCCATACGAGTTCTGCCAACCCAAGGATGAGAGCCAGCCGTTCCCTGAGGTCTTTAATACTCAAAACCATCGTGACCCAGTCCTCTTACAGCTGAGGATCAGTTACTATTGCGATTGAAGCCGAATTTAAAGAGAAAATCCTACTACTTCCATAAGGTTTACATCCTTTAGAAGGCCAAGATCCAAATTCCATCCCAGTTGGAATTTTTCCTCCAGTCCTCACCATTCCAGAGAAACCCTTGCTCTTCATTAAGGCTCTCTATTGTCAATTGGGAGGTCCTGACAACCTTTCCCCTAGGACCTGACAGTATAGAACCTAATTAGCATATTGGATGTTTAATAATAACAACAATGATATCTCGGGAATGGCGTGCGTTACAGGAAAAATCCCAACTACCCCGATATAAGTGGAATGGCATCTTTTAGACTTTGTGAAAAGTTGGAGTTTGTTGGAAGAAGCAAAAGGTCCTATGTAAAACAACAAGGTCTATAAGAAATATAACTTTATATAACTTTGTAATCACATAAAAGACCCCCCCCCCCGACTCCCCCGATGCCCCCATATGGAATAGTCAACATCTCCCACCACAACTACATCCTGCAAAATGTCATCCAGTTACAGGAGGTCAGAAAAGTGCAATGAATTAAATAGTCACACTCAGGTTTAGATAACCACAAGGAGCCAAGGTCAGATGTAAAGAAGTGCAAAGCATTCTGGGATGTCCGATCAATGGAACTTTTAAACACAGATAACATCCATAGGAGGGTCTACAGTAAGTTATGGAGTGCCCACAGCTCCGGCAATACCATGACGTGTCCCACAACAGGGAGGAACCCACCCAACACAGCGTCTTATTACCCCACACTTACATTTTGGTTACACTGCCTCCTTCGGAAGTGCCCTACTACACTATATATACAGTATACGAGGGTCACCTACCTCATCAGCTCCATAATACTTTATGCATAATTATGGATAGGTACCTCATACACAATCTACATGAAATGTGTGGGATACAATACCTCATATACATCAGTACCTATTATATATACCTACCTTATTAGTACATTATACACAATATGGGTATAATATGCAGGTGATATTGTACTTATGTACAATATTATACTCTATCTACACAGTAGAACCTAAATCACATGTGCTTTATTACTGTCTCTCTCTCTCTCTCTCTCTCTGTCTCTCTCTCTCTCTCTCTCTCTCTCTCTCTCTCTCTCTCTATATATATATATATATATATATATATATATATATATATATATATATACTGTAATCCACTTCATATGGTCCATATTACACTATGTATATATAATTGCCCCATTACACTATCCAGACACTATGGAGAGGTAACGTGTCCTATTGGTGCCTTAATGTGACACGTTCTTATGCCGTGATGTGAGAGGTCTCCTACCTTATAAGTGCCTCACTACACAATCCATACCCGGGGAAGATGTCCCCTCCCTCATATTACACCATATATTAACCATATGGAGAGAGAAGCTCACGGGTGCCGTATAACAATAGCTACAATATAGACTGGAAACCTTCCCTACTATGTCCTCATTCCGTAATATTATAAACTAGAACCTTCATTAGGTCTAAGTTTTCTTATTGCAGCCCAATATTCAGATCCCCTCTGTCTCCCTGGTCTTCACCATCCATATGGTCGCCCATTGACTTCAATGTTTTTCACACTTTCTATTGTATCATTCTAGTCCATTTCTTCTTTACATTCTAACTCTACTCATCTGACTTATTCATGAAATCCCATGAAGTCCAAAGTGGTGCCAAAGTGGTGCCACCATGACCATGGTAAGTGCTAGGATTGCTTGACTCTGAGCTTAGTTCCAATACCACACATTACCCATGGTCAGGAGAGGGGCTATTTTTGGAAGAAAGGAGTCATGTTTTTCAATCTCCAGTCACTCCCTTTAATTCATAAACTATTGTTACACCAATAATTGTCAACCATCTATAGCCCCAACCATGCATGACTCCAAAACCCTCAACCATGACTCATCTCTTCAAAGTCTTCAACCATACATGAGCCAACTACCCATCCATACTGTATAACCCCCCCCCCCCAGAAGCCCTCATAATAACTCACCAGACAAAGCCAGCAAAGATGGAAAGTCTCGACAGTTGTACACTCCTGTGGAGTCGGTGGCGCAGCTCATCCACAGGTTTTCAAACAAGGTGGACGTCGTGATGACATTTCCATCCACCGTTGACACTCTCCAGTTGGCATTGAAGAGAGTAATCCCCAACATAGTGGAGCCTATGACTCCAAAGAAGAACCCTACTGCCTCCAAAACGGCAGACATGTCTGCAGGTGGTTGGTAAGATGAAGCAGAAGTGGAATAAGTCTTATCGTTGGTGCCTCTGTTGTAGAGCTACCATCCAAGTTCTCAGATGTTGACCACCGCAGGTCTGACCTGCTTCTCTGACCTCTGTTGATCTGTTATCTGCTTTTATGACCTTTTCTTCAGCCTGTCAATAACCTCTTAGTCCTGTAACACTGACCCCTTTACCCCTGTAGACCTATTTTTTTGCCTCCTCTGTCCCTCAGACCTCCAGCTCTCAGTCTCGTCATTGACTCCCTAGCTGCTGTCATGCAGAACGAGAAGAGATGTTATGTTCTGTCTTGTACATGCACAGAACAGCTATGTGAAGGTGTGTAAACCTGGAGCTCCTCCTCAGCATTCTCTCACACCACACCTATAGGAGACAACAGCTGATACAGGAGGCTCCGCAGGACACTGGTACATTGTACCCGAGCTGCATACGACTTACAGGTGCAGAGCAATCACATTGTAGGAATGTACAAGTCTGTATACTCTGTTCTCATCCCCCTTAGGCACTATGTACCAATACACTTTCATTTAGTAACTCTGTCCCCAGCATTAGATGACACCCCTGACCCGTCCAAATAACACTATGTAACAGTTAATACAGTGGTTTGTTACTGTGGGGGTGTATATAGCTGCCTGCTGTAACCCCCATTGTAGGGTAAGAAGAAATGGGAGAACTGGACATGTTGGATTTTAACAAACAATTCCTTACAATTCCAAATCTTCCCTAAGTCTTCCGACATCGAAAGAGGGGCAAGCGTTGCTAGATGACCCAATGCCCAAAATCCTGTGGCCCATACTTTATGCATCATTATGGATAGATGCCTTACACACAATCTACATGAAATGTGGGGCGATAATATGCCTCATATACATCAGTACTTATTATATATACCTACCTTATCAGTACATTATACAAAATATAGGTATAATATGGGGGGCGCTACTTCTTATATACAATATTATAGTCTATCTACACGGTAGAAACTAAATCACATGTGCTTTATTACTCTCTCTCATATATATATATACACAGTAATCCTGTAAACCACCTCACATGGTTGATATTCCAATATGTATATATAATTGCCTCATTACAATCAAATTGTATAATGCTCACTGTTTGTGGCCCAACATTGTATAATGGCAAATAGTGATAGTTCGTTTGAAAAACAAGTAGCCACGCCTCTTATTTTTTTATCATGTCCCTTTAAAACCAAAAATTTAGGTTAGAGTGGTGTAGGGAAGGGTAGCCGGCTGCTTGAATATTCCCTATGTACAATACTTACCATCACTAATGCTAACTTCTTGTTACCCCCATACTGTATAATACCCCCTCCCTTTGGTCCCCACACTGTGTAATACCCCCTTATGTGACCCACCACCTAATAATTCCTTTACAGTAGCCCTTTACTCATAATAGCCCTACTTTTTCCCCCACTAATAATATATTTAGCCCTCCTACTCTTTCCCCGTTTCTCGAGTGCCACTGTTTATTATACTCAAAGCTTGTACACTCGTTTTTTGACATACAAGCATTGAAATAATTGCAATTCCTTGCAAACTGCTAGGAGCTGTGATTATTTCCCCCTCATGCCACCTCAATGCCAAGGGGACGTGGAGGAGTCTGTGCTGGGTGGCGGTGAGGACCTATAAACTAATTATATCCTGCACCCATTCATGTCTCAACGGGCACAGTCCAAAGCACAACTCTACACAAAGCGACGACAGAGGATCAGTGAAGAAGTGGGAACATGAAGCTTCCTTGCTTTACCAATGCCCTCAAAACCCAAAATCCATAAAATCCTGGTGAATTCTGCTGATTGTTAAGTTGTAAGAAAGCCTTCCGTATCTGGACAGCCCGGGTAAGTCCCTCCCTATCCGGACAACCCTTGGTGATGGAGATGTCTACCAATGTTGATGTGTCCAGTAGTAACTACGGTACCTTATAACTAATACATTACATACATTTGATAAAGTCAATTGTGTCATTATTGCCTTTTATTTGCATTGGATGTAGCGTTGAGTATGGTTGGACTGTCCGATATTCATGATTATGAAGTCTCGTTATAGGTCAGAAAGACGGGTCTTCAGAAGATCTTCACATCTCACCAACTCATCATCAGCTTATGGCTCCGTGACCCTATAGAATATAACGGTAAATACGCCGTGTTCTGCAAATATTAGTCCGGCAGGTGTACAAAGTCTATATCTTCACAGCACATTCGGCCGGGCATCTGTCCTATTTATAGAACTTTTAGAGATAGTATAGTTTCGACTGAACACGTAAACACCTGGATGGATAATGTTTTCCCTTTCCAGTTTCAATAGCTGTGAAAAAATTGTCAAAAATTCCATAGGGATATTAAACAGTCATGTGAGAGTTATGGATGGAGACTTTATTATATTTTCAATCTTCTGTTATAGATGAGGGTTTATAGCTCAACCTAAGCATCAAGCCAAGCCTTGGCCACCTGACACTCCCATTCTCAAGACACAGAATGAAATTGTCTGTGTCTCCCTCTCTGCCCATTATTTCTTTCTTAAAATTTTAATCCTGTGGCTCAACCTTGGTTTTGCGCCTTTTCAGGTTTCCTTTACGTGATGTGGGATTAAGCCAGACCACTATATATATTCCAGATTCCCAGCTGTAGACAGCGCTGTACAATATTTCAACCTGGTTGGGTCTCCTCAGTACAGCGAGAGGCTATTGACTAGGGTCAGGAAAGGAAAAAGCCATCTTAAAGGCATGTGGAGACTTATAGCCATTGATGTTAAATATGCATTCTGGGAAATATGCAAATATGTTTTCCTTCTGGAATAGATATACCGCATATACTCGAGTGTAAGCCGAGTTGTGTAGCACAAAATTTCTGCTGAAAAACCTTATCTCGGCTTATATTCGAGTCTATAAAAAAATTAACACTATTCTTCCCTTTCCGACACCCCCTGTAGATCCTGCTTACGATGCTCCGGTGCCTCCTCGGCTCCTCTTCGGGTTCTTCCTCTCCTCTTCGGCTCCTCTTAGAGTCATTCCAATCCTCTTTGGGTCCCTCACAATGCAGACGGCTCCCAAATAATGTTGTCGGCAAGCGGCTAACGTCATTCTGTGTGCCGGCCAAGTTCAAAGACCCGAAGAGGAGAGGAATGACCCAAAGAAGAGCGGAACGACCCAAAGAGGACCCAAGGAGACACCGGAGTATCAGAAGGAGAAGAGGACCTTCGGGGGACGTCTTAAAGGTGAGTAAAGTTATATTTTTTTTTTTTACTACAGGGGGGCAGGATATATACTACAGGAAGCTGGCAGGCTATATACTATAGGGGCTGGAAGGGTATATACTTCAGGTTCTGGCAGGCTATATGCTAGAGGGGCTGGCAGGCTATATCAAAGAGGGGCTGGCAAGCTATATACTAGAGGGGCTGGCCGGCTACATATTACAGGGGCTGGCAGGCTATATACTACAGGGAACTGGCAGACTATATACTACCAGGGGATGGCTGTATACTTAAGGGGGCTGGCTGGCTGTATACTACTGGGGGCTTGCTGGATGGCTATATACTGGGAGGCTGTGAGCAATGCATTTCCCACCCTCAGCTTATACTCAAGTCAATATATTTTCCCAGTTTTTTGTGTTAAAATTAGGTACCTCGGGTTATACTCGGGTCGGCTTATACTCGAGTATATATGGTACTGCTTTGGCTTAATCCCACATCATGTCATTAGGCTTCATGGAAGTCATGCTTGGTATTAGGGAATTGCATTTTTTGTCTACACCCTTTGAGATAACCTCTACACCATAAGGAAGATTTTTTTTCACCAATCTGATACTGAGGACATATTCTATGGATTTTATTAATACTATTAGCCTGGAACTGACTTTCTAGGATACAGCCAATAATTCAACCAATAGAAAACAAGATGTCATAAGAGTTTATGACGCCCCTAATGATGCAGTTATTACAGCTACTAAGTTATCATCACGTTACGTTACGTGTTCTTGGAAATGATGATCTCCTTTCCATGTCGTTGGACTCTTCTATCGGAAGATGAGGAATCCATGAGATAACAACAGTTAGAAGTAAAGACAAGACAGCTCTTAGTATTGAGATCATAGTTCAAAGTGCGAGTAGTAATAATGTTTATCTGTGAGTGGCGGCAGAGAGGTGTCATCAGCGCGACACGTGCAATAAACTTCATCTATTTTCTGTAATGATCACGATAAAATCTGATTGTTATCAAGTTACAAATCAAGGCAAATACAATGTAATAAAATCCGGACAGTTGTGCTGAACGTGACTTTTATCGACCCCCTTCCCGCCGATTCCCTATTTCCCCTTTGCATTTCTATTTTTCGCTCCACACCTTCAAAAATTCTTAACAGATTTTTTTTGTGCATTGAGCTGTGTGAGGTCTTGTTTTCTGTACTTGCTAGTGTCTGTATTTAATATTCCATGTCATGTACGGGGAATCTGGAGAAAAAAAATTCCAAATGCAGTCAAATTGACGAAAAAAAGCTCTGAAAGCTTCTCTCTGGTTGGGGGGATTGAGGGAGGCTACTGGGGCATGGAGTTTTCGTAGCTCCCGTCCCAGTCGCCTCTAGAGAAAATTTTCATATATAAAAGAAAACATTTTTACAAGGTTCTTCTTAAAGTAAAAGTCTAAACAAAAAAACATACGCCTGGGGCAGAGTAAAGAAGCCTGCCATCGGATCTAGAGTCTTCTCCAGCAGAATGAAACTTCTGAAATAAGACAGATGAAGTCACATGATGGGACCAAACCAGGTTTGAGCCCTTTAAAAACATAAACTCTCTTCCATTATGGACATTAATCTGTTTCTTCATACATCTTGGTCCATCCATCACGACCACTCTTCAGTACATCTGAATTGGCTGTTGGGATAATTTCTGCCATTGCTATTCCATAGTATGACACTATAATATGAGATGCTTGTCGGTAGAGAAACAAAGATTGTATCTGGTCCAAAGCCACCTCATTAGTTCATTCGTTCAAAATGTTTGGCCGCGGTTGATCAAACCAAATTGTTACATAGCTGTATTCTTAAAGTAACTAGGCAGGAGCCGAATCATGGGTTGGACAATGGGACCTTTGGTACATATAGATGTCACAATTAATCTTCATACCCATTGTTCCAGGAACAGCTGGTAATTTAATCTATGAATAGAAGTTTAAGAAATATTTGGCTCTTTCACAAGGCAAAGAGATTTGTAACTAAATTCTGAAGCAGCTGTTGTCACAGGTGGAAGGAAGCATTGTGTCTGGTCACTACCCAACCAAGACCTGGAGAGCTTAAAATCATGAGTCACAGTGACTGGCCCCTATTCAACACACATCAAATCAATGTCTCAGAACTGATACAAAGGGGCAGTGCCATAAATACGGTAAAGGAAGTGGGAGTCAATTCTACCATCACCTTGGCACAATTAGACAAAAGAATGGCCATAGAAGTTCCGTAGCCTTTGACTTGTGTACATGGAGACCAAAAAACGGACCCAAGAAATAATTTCTCTAGATTCATTACAAGGGTAGAATCCTTGTAAATTAACCAGAACTGGAATCGGAAAATTGTACCGGAGCTTGAGACTATGAAGTGGAAACCAAGAATGGAACTTGGAAAAGAACTACCAACCAGGATGAGAAGAGTCCCTAAGCAACGACCAAATGAGCCCCTAGGAAGGACAAATCATAAGTTCGCATTCTCTTCATTGAGAAGCCATCCACAAGTTGACCACTAATTTATTGGTGTGGTTGTATTTAAAGGTATCATCAGACAATGGTGGGTAACTAAAGTAAGTACAAATGGCAGAGGGTCTTGGTGCGAGACAAGTATAAGACATCTTTGCTGTCAATCGGTTATTCGAAGACCTTGACTGCTAGGCCAGCTTTTCTTCTTGGCTGCAATTTACTAGTAATTTTTATGGTCAGACAATTTCTAAAAAAAATTTCCAACCAATAACCAAGCTTGACTATAAGCATGAATAGTCAACATATCTGGTGTCCTCTTCTCTATTCCAGGTACCTTAGTTTTCTCGGTTCTTAGGTCTGTCCTAAAATGTCTACTGACTTCTTCAGAAAAGTTGACTAAAGTCAAAGATGCCTTTCCCCCCTTAAACAACCAACCATAATTGAGATAATGGAGCTTATCGGTGGCTTAAAGGCAGCTTCAATCCAGAAGACAACGGCCATTTTAGCAAAGAATCATCAGGATAGATTAAAAAGCAATGAAGGTGCTTAGAGGAGTAGTCACAGCACCAGGTTTGGTGACTATTTAGGCCAGCTGTATAGTCAATGAAAAAAGCAAAGCTTCACATAATAGAACTTTAATTTCTACAAAGTTGTCAGCTGGCCCATTTATGCTTGATGCCCTCACGAATGGTAGGTTTTGGATAAGATAACTATAGTAAGGAAAGACAAATGTAGTTGCCTATGCCAGTGAAGGCCAGATTGCCGCCTTTCTTCCACATGGAAGTACATACCAATGGCCTCTCTGCCATGTTGGAGAATGCTCATTGGCCTTTGTATTCTTAAGTATTACTGGTAATAATTTCCACTCTTCACTTCCTGCATTTTTTCGACACTTGGACAAAGGAAATTTGCCTTATGAGTTAAGTGCTACAGAATTTGCAAACCGCTCACACGTGCGGCTCTGCCAAAACATGGCAGCACACGAGCAAACAATCCTGTGAAAGTAAAACAATCCCTCAGCTGGTTCCATGACCTGGGTCACAATCTCACGGGACAAATTGGCGGAAAATAGATATTTATTCAACAATGTAACAATTAATATCTTATCTTTTATGTAATGCCACCATCTGTAAACAGTGTTGGCTACATTGTATTATAGCTCAACTTGATGGACGGGGTGAAGAAATGTGAAGGCACTCATGGTCTTACCCAGTGCATGACTATGGTCTTACCCAGTGCATGACTATGGTCTTACCCAGTGCATGACTATGGTCTTACCCAGTGCATCTTTCTAAGTGCAGCTATTTAAGTGCACAAACTGAACTACACCAAAATGTAGTATTACAGAATATGACCCTGCTCTCCATCATCATCATCATAATGTCATCGCCAGATCTCACCTTTACTCATTTCTCTCATCCTCAAGTATGTCTACTTAATTTGCCATCAAAAGTCCCAGCATCTCTTGCAGCATTGTTTTTCTCTGCATCTTTCATGTTGATTGGTATATCTGAATGCATATCTATGTCCCTGCTGTTCCCTGGAGACCTCCTGACTCGTTTCTCTGTCTCTCCGCCCTCTTGATTAACACTTGCTAGTTTTAACTAATTTGTCTTGGGTGTAAAGTATACATTTCCGATTACAAGTCATACCTGACCACTGGTGACCACCCAGTGCATCTTTCTAAGTGCAGCTATTTAAGTGCACAAACTGGATCATGCCAGAATTGAACCAGAAGAGAACAAAGGCACTTTTTCTGTAAGAACTTGTCTAACACTTCTCTTCTGAAATGTTTTTTGAAAAGCAAAGTCATGCTGTTACCTCTTTCCTCCATCGCCTACCCATTCCAAATCTTGATGACGTGTAGTGGCACTTAGAAAGATGCACTGTCAAGATGGCTCCTCTGTAGGTGGCTGCCCGCTCTGGCTTTTGACCCCCCCCCCCTCACCCTGAGCCTCTTGCGGTGAATTTGTGTAACTGTAACGTTAAGCCTCTCCTTAACTGTGTAACAATTGCCAGAACACTGTGTACAAAATACCCCCCGGGGGGATCAATAAAGTACCATCATATCGTATCATATGTGAGCCAGAAGAAAGCCAGAGCTTCAAACCCGCTTCTATCCAAGTTGCTTTGATGGGGATTTTGGCTTCCATAAATATCACTTTGTTCCTCAATTGCTAAAATGTATCTAGTATCCGGGCAGTTGAAACAAACTTTTGTTTAGATAACACACAAGGTGGCACCACTAGAGGTACTTGGTCTGATGCGTTTCAGATGATTCACATCCTTAGTCGTTGCCTTAAATTTTAGAGGTAGTCGAGGGGTTGGGAGATCCCTTCTGACCCCTTTTACCGCGGGTTACCCGAATATTATCGTTTTTCACAGATTTTCCCTGAAGTGCCCTGGGTTTTTGGCGCACGCGATTGGATTGTGGCGCATCGGTGCCGGCATGCACGGAAATAGGGGGGCGTGGCCGTCAGAAAACCCGACGGATTCGGAAAAAAACACAGATTTTTTTTTTTTTAAAGTGTCATTTGACACGCACTTACCTGCACCCAGCAACGGATCGTGAACTCCAGTGAACTGCAACGGACTTCAGCGCAGCAGCGACACCTGGTGGACATCGGGCGCACTACCTTAGTGAATCGCCGGAAGACCCAAATCCTCCACAGAGAACCCGCCGCTGGATCGCGACAGGACCGGGTAAGTAAATCTGCCCCGTTTTGTTAAATAAAGTTAAATCTCTGCAACTTTAGGTCGCCTCATAGAAGTATCAATGTAGTAGGAGCTGATTTAAAGTATTTTTACGCTTTTTTCCATAGTCGAAATACAGTAGATCCTAGAATTATTGCTGATGTGTAGCTCTACATCTTTAAAATGTTTTCTTTTACTATGCTCCAAATAACTCAGAGTTAAATGACAGAACGAGAGCTGTTAGCTGTCACCACTAGGGGGAGTCTATTGATAAAACCATGTTGCGAATGCCCCAATGTGCCACTCTTTAAAGACAGAAATCTGAAGTATCATAGAAGTAAAGCATTGGACAGGATAGAGATATACACACACAAAACATCCCTTATATCATATGAAATGTTGACCTAACTAAAAAAAATTCTGAAACAAAATAAGATTTCAAATTTTACAAATTTCAAATCTTAAATTTTACAATTAACTTAAATTGTAAAAGTAAATATTTTGAGCCGGTGGATGTTACCCTCACGACTACCGAGTTACTCCCGGTTGTTTCAAGTTTAGTAATGCCTTCTAGATGTTTAATGAATAATTACTTGGGTGATAATAATATTGACTCAGGACTTGGAAGTTTTGTAGAAAGTTTCAGAAGGTTTGCTCAGAGCAAACAAAGACAAACCAAAATAGTGCTCTCCAGGGTAAGAAGTGCATTATTTACATCTGAAGTGGAGCTATCTCCACTCCATTAACCAAGAACTCTATAAATAGATTCCAGGAAGTGAGAGGCGATGGAAAACGCAAGATCGGCAAAGAGTTTCAGGAATAAAACGTGAGCGTTGACTTTACGAGCCGTGGCTCCTTCTCAGCTGTTTACAGATGAATCCAACCCCCTTAGAGGTAGAGAAGTATCGGAAGCATGACGAGAATGTGTCCGGGTAATAAATACATCATGTGTCTGACAATGGAGGAGGTGTGAAATTGTTCACATGCTTAATTGTTTCTACATTATGAGAAGGTATAAAGGCGTTGACTGGATGACATGATTGGTGTCGGCACACATTGTTCTGCTCGTATGAGGTGGCCTACTAACAATACAAGAATACCCAAAGGCAAAGCTAAAGACAACCCCCTGTACATGTCTATTAACCACTCAAGTGCATCCTGTGCTTCTGTGCTATCCGAAAAAATAAGCAACATCTTTTATTGGTTTTATTGTAACCATTGGTTCAGGAACATTGGTGTATGGTGCATCACAATACACCGCTATTCCGGGCCGGTGGTTCTGAGGAATAGAACGTGGGAGCAAACAAGAACCAGTAGGAGATGTTTGGTAGCTCATTCGAGGAAATCCAGCACACGGATGCAACGTTGTACAACAAGGATACTTACTCGCTGTTGTGTCTCTCCTAGTTTTGGAGAAAATTTATTTTTTTAAACTATGCAAATGAGCCACAGGGGTTTATGTCTATGTCACAGAAGCCCCTTCTTGCTCCGTCTTCTGCTTATTATTCATATGCCTTTGTTCGGCATTACCGCCCACCTCCTTCCTCCCCTCCCCAGCCCGAGGGCAGGTGATGTCAGCCGTTGTGGATAAATAACAGACTACAGAGCCAGAAGGAGCTTCGATGATGTAGACAGGAACCACCGCAGCTCATTTGCATAGTTTTAATAGTTGATTTTCATCAAAACCAGACCATTAGAAGATAATGGAGGCACAGATCCTGTTTCAGTGGGGACAAACCAGCTGGTAAGTGTGCTTGGAGTACAATACTCCATCCATGTGGTAGATTTACTTGAAATCCAGCGGAGAACAATACTACATCCATGTCATAGATTTCCTTGAAATCCAGCTCTGTAAAGTCATTTTGTGTATATCTTGCACTAATGTGAGCTGAAAATATGAGCCACTGTTAGATGAAAGAGTTTCAATCTTTTTGATAGCATGCATGGCCACCAAGCTTAAAGACATCTACCACTAGGATGAAGGACTGTATGCAAATGAGCCTGAGGGACTCCAGGCTCCATTAACACCTACAGAGCCTGGAGCCCCTCAGCCTCATTTGCATACAGTCCTTCATCCTGGTGGTAGATGCCCTTTAAGTGTGCCAAAACAACCCCATCGAGTGCTTAGGGGAGGCTTGTGGTAGAATTTACACTCTCCACCCATAAGTCATGGTGGATAACCACAGGGTATTTATACATATTTATGATATGAACGTTGGATCAGACTCCATTGACTCAGACTGAAGCAAGAGGTAGTTGACCAGGAAAAAAATTCCAGAATGGCTGATTCTTGGAAGAGCAGCTCTGGAGTACAAACTGCTGCTTAATTGAGATGTAGTGTCTAGTAAGCAGAGATGACGCCGGAGATGAAGGCTCATAACATGCATTGAGTCTTCGCCTTTGGCTAATGATTGCCCTCAGGGATTGAAGTAATAATCTATACAGAACCTCCTTTCACTGTGACCTGAGAAACACTTTTGGTGTCTTGAGGCTTTCTTTGTCCACACTCAATGAGTTTCACAACAACATAAAAATAGCATAAGAGGAAAAGAAAGAGTGTATTCTGCTGGAGAACAATCTCCCTGCCGCCTCACGTTCATCTCTAGCCTTGTAGGCGTTGCAGAGTTTTAGGTTGTCCATTTTGCATCTGGTTATAAAAACTGAGGGAAATTCATGGAGTGCACATGACAGAAGTGAGTGGGTGGGGGGGGGGGGGCAGTCGAGCCTCGTGTTACTCTGATCAGATACCACATCCGCTGTCAGGTTTCTTGTTGTCTCTTTCTCTGTGCAGTCTGTTATCAATCCCATGATGTCACAGCACAACATCACATGCCATCTATACTATCTCCGCCCGCTCGGAGAAGAGGTTGATTATAATTTTGCCTATATCTTCCTAAAAAACCATAAGTATACACTCAGGGAGGATGTAGTGTCTCTAGCCTGTCTAATCATTCATAGTTACTACGAAGAGGAGATTCTATGTGGTAAAATCAATGCAAAATAATCCAATACAATAATCCAGAAACCCTAGAGACTGCGATAGTGACTGCGCATAATAAAACGTACAAATGCACAGGGGTCACTATGAGATCACATGACCTATATGAAGTGAAAGATCTCTGGATTTCATTCCTGTCTGTATTCATTGATTTCCATCACAACCTACTGTCACCTGTTGACTATGTTCTGGGCTACAGACTGTTAAGCTAGTGGTGATGGACAGATGCCTCCTCCACTCACATTCCTCCTCTAGTTAGTCTTAAACATATACAGTCCAATACTCAATTGTATGGAGTCAACTCATTATACTATTTTGGTTGACAAGTAACATAAGTATCTGTATTTTTAATAAACTTCAGCGCACAAAAAAAAACCCGCACAATTTTATTTGTATTTATTGATACCACAACATTTTACGTTTTATCGATTATTGTCTGGATATGGGATTTGTAACTTACCTGTGGTGAATACCTTATTGAATAACCCTGCTGTGACACGGGTCCTCATGTGTTTAAGTGTTTTCACTACGGCGCAAGAAGAGAATGTTGAACAGTTGTCACCTACTGTTTAGGGTAGGATCAGCTAATAGGTAGGGAGAGTGGTTCTCGCTTTAGAGCTGTCTATGTCTGTCTTTCCTAATCCATCTTTTTGTCTGTTCCTAAACAGCAGCATCACAAGATGATTTTACATCTAAGATAAGGATTTGGAAAAACAACTACAAGCAGAAACAGGTGAAGTAGACAAAATCGCTTCCGCACGGTCTTATCTCCTACTGATCAAAGGACTGGACCTGTTACAATCCTATAAGCTTAATGCCGTTTCCACCATCTGTTGGACACTGTGGGAGTTTATCTAATGTGCATTTGCATCCTAGAATCTTCAGAAGAAACATAAAAACTAAAACTGAATTTTTTTATTTAACCCTTTGCCTTCAGTACAGCTAAAGGTGTTATGTGAGGTTTCATCTAGTACCTACCACCCCGCTCTGATTATCCTGTGCTACGGCCAACATGACTTATCCTTCTCTCGTCTAATCCAGGAAGCTGTCGTGGCAGAATCTCAGTTGTGCAACTTTACTAAGATTAGAATGGCAGACAGTGAAAGGCATCATTTCATTCTGCACAACGCTGGCATATGATAGAGGTTATCTCCGAGAAGTCACGCCGGCCAAGAATCTAATCTCCCCAACCCAATAAATAAAGCACCTGTCGGAGGACTTGTCGGGAGGCATCTCCTTCAGTGAGAGGTTTAGCTGCACCACTTCAGGATGTTTTTTTTTTGGCTAATTGAGCAATTTTTTCTGTGTTGTTTTCTTTCTTAAATGGGAAAACAAAGAGGCTCCTCAACGATGAGACGTGCCGGAGGCCATCACGTAGTCACATCTATTCCTTGTGCAATGCTCACCTGGCAATCACAATAGACAGGAGGTTACTGTGGTTCCCAATTTACTGAATACAGTTACTTTCTCACATCCTAAACAGAGAACCCCAACCTCCACCGACTCCTTGCATCCTGTAAGAGATGCTCCTCTACTGATTCCGGTGAAGTTGGATTTCGCTTTTGAGCCTCCATCATTTCCAAGCAATCAGGGCTCCTGTATCCTAATTAGTCCCCCTACTAGTGGTGGGCTGAGGAGACGGCACAGGAACGTCCCACTGATAATACAATAATTATCATATTTGGAGACAAAACTAATGGCACTGATTGCTCTGAAATGCAGAGGAAAAAATTCCAGCTGCTTCACAATGAGCGAAGTGGAACTTACTGTATATTCTCGAGTATAAGCCGAGGCCCCTAATTTTAACACAAAAAAAATTGAAAATAAAACTATTGACTCGAGTATAAGCCGAGGGAAGCCTGCCCCCAGTATACAGCCTGCTGGCGCATGCCCCATCAGTATATAGTCAGAAGCGCCTTGTCCCTAGTATAGAGCCTGCAGCCTCTAACCCCCAGTATATAGCCTGAAGTCCCTGCGCCCAGTATACAGCCTGCAGCCCCTGCCCCCCCCCCCTGGAATACGGCCTGCAGCCCCCGCCCCCCGGAATACAGCCTGCAGCCCCCCTGTCCCCCAGTATACAGCCTGGAGCCCCTGCCCCCTAGTATACAGCCTGCAACCCCTGCCCCCCAGTATACAGCCTGCAGCCTCTGCCCCCAGTATACAACCTGGAGCCCCTGCCCCCTAGTATACAGCCTGCAACCCCTGCCCCCTAGTATACAGCCTGCAACCCCTGCCCCCCAGTATATAGCCTGCAGCTCTCTGGCCCCAGTATACAGCCAGCAGCCCCCTGTCCCCAGTATACAGCCATCAGCCCCCTGTCCCCAGTATACAGCCAGCAGCCCCCTGTCCCCAGTATACAGCCAGCAGCCCCCTGTCCCCAGTATACAGCCAGCAGCCCCCTGTCCCCAGTATACAGCCAGCAGCCCCCTGTCCCTAGTATAAAGCCAGAAGCCCCCTGTCCTCTAGTGTACAGCCTGCAGCACCCTGCTCTTCAGTATACAGCCTGCAGCCCCTGCCCCCCAGTATATAGCTTGCAGCCCTCTGTCCCTAGTATACAGCCCCTCACCTATAAGAAAAAAAAAGTGTACTCATCTTCCGACGGCCTCCTGGTAGGTCCTTTTCTAGCCATCGATGTTCCGGCTCCCTCTCTGCCGTCGCTCTAGCCCTGACGTCAGCGGCTCGCTGAAATCAATGTGTGTGCCGATGGTGGCGCACACACTAGAATGTCAGCGAGTCGCTGACGTCAGGGCTAGAGCGGCGGCAGAAAGGGAGCCGGAACATCGATGGCTAGAAAAGGACCTACCAGGAGGGTGTCGGAAGGTGAGTACACTTTTAAAAACTGAAAAACTCGGCTTATACTCAAGTATACACAGTATTCTCTCTCTACAATTAAAGGTCTTGCAAACACCTTTATTTGGAATTAAAATCCTCTTAATAAAATGTGTTCTCCAGAATCCACTCTCAAGAATTTTTATGATTAGATATCTAGAATCCACTCCACATAGAACATGTATTTAGTAGAACTGATTAGGAGACAATTATTATGAAACCGTTTGACTAAAAAAAATAACGATTACCAAAGTATGAGGCCCTAATAGGATCGTATCTGCAAGCCTCTCCAACCACTCCTATGGAAGAGGTTACCATGGAGGGAGCGTGGAAGCGAGATGAGCCTCATGTCTTAGGACCACCATCAAGATGAGGGCACCCTCAGGAGAGCAGTTAGCTGAACTTGACACTTAAAGGGAACCTGTCACCACATTATTCACAAATACAGTTCACAAATACAGTGGCAGGTTCCCATAGACCCCTAGTAACTAACTGACCCCCTTCTTTCAGCTAAAAATTGTTCCCCTCAAATTCCCATATATTCGACTTTATAATTTTAACTGGTATCCAAGGATGTCTATAGCGAGTCGAGGTGGGCATGACCTCCTTGGGCCGAATCCAGCAGCTCCTCCCCATGCTTTCTCTGTATGCAGCAGTAATGGCATGTGACCAGGGTGTCAACTTCATAGGTCCTTTAGCCTCCTAACATTATCAAACTTTACATCAAGCATATATCTCATAAAATCACAACAGCATGCATGGAGAGGAGTAGAAATCCATGGAGGCTGCTGTTTTATGTAGATGGGGTGCAGTTTGCTAATGTTAAGAGGTTAAAAGAACTGATGATGTCACCCTGGTCACATGACATTAGGCCACGCCCCTGACTTGCTCTATAGATTCCTAGATACCAGCCAAGTTTTCAACTCTGATTTGGGGGGTTCTGAGTAAAACAATTTTTAGCTAAAAGAAGGGGGTCAGATAGTTAGTAGGGCTTTACACTAGCTGTATTTGTGAAAAATGTGGTGACAGGTTCTCTTTAAAATTAGCGTTTCTTCATAACAGATGCCAGCATGAGTGCGAGATACTGCATGGAAAACCCATGTGCTTAAAAAATAGAACCTGATATATGACTATTGGATGGGGTGGAGGGGACGCCGCTCTATAGCTCGCCGCAGGTAGCAGAAAGTTCAGGTTCATTTCTGGATACAGTAGTGACTGCACAACCCCCTTCATCTGACACAGGGTTTCATAGGCAGTCCCTAGTCCTAGTCACATCAACAGTGGCTTCCAGGGACTACACAGGATGTGTACCAGGATAAGTGACCCTTATACTTAGCCTGTAAATTTTTGTATTTGTGGACAACCTTATTAAGATAAAACATGTTCTGGCTCTATATGCATAACTTTCAATGCCATATGGTTTATGGGCCCCTTCCGAAACTTCACAGATGCCAATGTTGTAGCCATCGATTAAAGGGATTCTATCAATGACCTTATCATATCTGCCCCCGTCCGGTGCTCTCGGGCATTTGAATGGATGGGCCATGAATAGATTTTGACCTCGGAGCTCATGAATGATGGGATGAGAATGTTGTGGCTGTTCTTACATTTGTTGATATTTTTGGGCACTGTTTGGTAGTATTAATACTTTACAAAATTCAGAGTGCGACACAGAATGGCACTTATAGTTATCCTCTGTATAGCACCACAATATGGACATAATGGGGGTCATTTACTAAGGGCCCGATTCGCGTTTTCCCGACGTGTTACCCGAATATTTCCGATTTGCGCCGATTGTACTTGAATTGCCCCGGGATTTTGGCGCACGCGATCGGATTGTGGCGCATCGGCGCTGGCATGCACGCGACGGAAATCGGGGGGCGTGGCCGAACGGTAACCCGAAGGATTCGGAAAAACCGCCGCATTTAAAAAAAAAAAATGGTCGCACGACCCATACTCACATGCACCACGATGAAGAGGATGAACTCCCGGGCATCTCGGCGGACATCGGCGCAGCAGCCCCACCTGGTGGACATCGGGCGCAGGACCTTGATGAATCGCCGGAAGACCCGAATGCTCTTCAGAGAAGCCGCCGCTGGAACGCGAATGGACCGGGTAAGTAAATTTGCCCCAATATGACATTAGGGGCCAATTTGGCAAGAATTTGGTAAAGAATTATTATAATTCCCTCCTGAAACCTGTCATCCTGAACCGCTTCTCCCAGCAATCCCGTCCTCCTGCTCCTGAGGCGGATTCCCCAGACATCTATGAAGTTAATGAGGTTCTGGACATGAAGATCGTAAGGGGTAAGTGGTTCTTTCTGGTAGACTGGAAGAGGTTCAGGCCTGAGGAGAGATCCTGGGAGCCTGAGGAGAACATCGGACTCTCCTCCAGAGATTTCTTTGGACCAAGAAGAAGAGGGGGAGGCCGAAGGGGGGGGGGGGGGTACTGTCACGGATTCACGTCTCGAATCGTGGGCGCACTTGTGTCTCTCTGTGTACACCCGGAGCCCGGCACCGCTCAACTCTCCTTATTATTATGGCATTACCCTAAATTGGTGGCAGAAACAAAATATATTGCACTGGCCATCACCCAACGTAAAGATGGTCCTGACTACGACTTGTGTGCTCCCAATTATGACATATTTGTTGTATGTGGAGATGTTCAACCAATATTTAAACATAATTTCAGATTCTCCTCCAGTGGCGTAACTAGGAGAGACAGGGCCCCCTAGCAGGCTACTGCATGGGGTCCCCCTTCCCACTTAAAAAATATACATATTAGTATACTCACACACGAGAGTTACAATCACATATAAATACACTCATGTCCACACACAGCATATACACACACATACAGTGTATACAGACACCATATACACATCACAGATACTGCATATATACAGCACAGTATGTTATATACATATTATGCTGGACAATGTGCAGTACAATATAGATATAATGGTGCACATCCTCCATTCTTTATTGTGTCAGGTCAGATGACGGGGCCCCTTGACACTGAGGGCCCCATAGCGGCTGCTATGGCTGCTACCGCTGTAGTTACGCCCCTTTTCTCCTCATCATACGGGATAGCCGGGTATCCCACTGTCTCCGCAGTAGCCTCATGGACAGATAGATGTGGAGATGTGACAGTGAGGGATATGCTCGTTCTAGGTTTCCCGGGCACACACAGCCGCCTATTGTGAAATCCATTAATTAATTGGATGGAAACATTGTATTCGATGCCACGGCTTGTAGGGGAGTGATGGCAGCTGGCAAATGTTCTTTACAGATCAGGTTTTCCGAGCCTCCTTAATTCTAGTGTAATTTGCAAGCGACTGGTCACAATGTGTAATTCATCTCATAGACTCGAATGTGGAGTAAGGGTCATGGTAGTCCACCTACTATTACAACCTGACAATATGATTTACATCTTCAATTAACGCAAAGACAATGCCTACAGTATGTTCCACTTTGTCAAATTTCCGAAAACCTCATTGGAAGCTGCCCATACAGTAGACAATCTTATTTTTACTTTATTTGGGTCATTTCTCAAGTAACCTACCATGCCATAAATGTCGAATTACTGAAAATCAATTTGAAGACCATTTCCTCTATGCCTAAGTTCTCATTCTACTTCTGGGCCAAAAAATACCCCATTTGGACCATGGAAATGGTCCAAAAGTAGTACAAGTGCCACTAGGGACTAGGGCAGTGGGAATCCTCCCCCCCCCCCCAATGGTGAAACCCACTGGGTTACTCATTCCATCTGGGAATCTTCCTCCTTCCTTGGGCAATACTCTTCTCTTGTTGTCTGCTTCCCCTGTAGGGGACACACACTACATGTCTCTGAAATGTGCCAGAATATTGTTGGTGAACCCTGGTTAGATAAGGCGCCATAGGTAGGTGTCTGAGAAATGAAGGTTCCTACCCTAATCTCACCATTGCAGTGGTGTTCTTGCCTCCTGTTATGTATAACTTTGTACATATTCTGAAGTAGGTACTAAAAAAGGATCCGGTACCAGGTACATTACGATACTTTCTTTGAAGATGAATTGTAACAAAGTGGTTAAAATGGACTAAAAATGATAAGATACCATTGGTAAAGTGCTTTGTAATCCTTGTGGGAGTAGCCTTGTTATATCCAGCATCATCTTCTGTCACAAAGAAGCTGTTCATTTCCTTAAGGTTTTTGCTGTATTGGGCCAGTCCAGTCAGTTGTAAGGGGAGGCGTCCAGGAAGTCCTTTATATATCTGCCCAGTTTTGCTAGTTTTACTAGTCTTCTGATTAATTTCTCTATTTCAGCCTGCTATCACTTTGCAATACAATGGGGGTCATTTACCAAGGGCTCGATTCGCGTTTTCCCGACGTGTTACCCCAATAATTCCGATTTGCGCCGATTTTCCCTGAATTGCCCCGGGATTTTAGCGCACGCGATCGGATTGTGGTGCATCGGCGCTGGCATGCACGAGACGGAAATCGGGGGGGCATGGCCGAACGAAAACCTGACGGATTCGGAAAAACCGCCACATTTAAAAAAAAAAAGTGTTGCAGGACTCGCGCTTACCTTCACCAGGTATAGACTCGTGCATTCCGGCGGACCTCGGGGAACTTCAGCGCAGCAGCGACATCTGGTGGACGTCGGAGGAACTGCCTTAGTGAATCGCCGGAAGACCCGAATCCACGGCACAGAACGCGCCGCTGGATCGCGAATGGGCCGGGTAAGTAAATCTGCCCATATGTATCTGACCTCTGCTTTGTTATGTGACCATTCTCTTGTTACTCCATTCTATGCTTTACCACCATCTTGGATTTGACCAAGTTCTGTCAGACTTCACTTGTCTGTCTGTTATCTGTCCCTTTGTGTTTGGTCCTCTTTCCTGTGCACTTAGTCAGTGTAGGGATTGTCGACCAGAATTCTCTAACCCATTGGGTTTTCAAGGCTTGTTAGGTAGGTGGCAGGGGTTGTAGGTGAGTCTAGAGCTCATACCCGCTTATCTACATTTGACAAGCCTACGATCAAACCAGTTTGCTGACACAATGGGAAGTATTTACTAAGGGTCACGTGGTCGCATTTTCGCCGGGTTTCCCGATTTTTTGGGGATTGCGCCGGAGATTATGTCGCATGGGATCGGATTGCAGGGTCGCAATTGCGCTGACTTTCACACAACACAAATCGGGGGGCGGGCCGTCAGACTAAGCGCGGGATTTAACATTCAAATTTGTGTTGCAAGCCAAGCACTTACATGCACCAGGAAGAAGAAGGTGAACTCCGGCGGACCTGAGCGGGGAGAGACACATGCAGGATATCGGGCACAGAATCTACGTGAATCGCGGCACAGTACATCATTGTCGGTGAATGCACCTTGGGGATCACGACTTGGACAGGTAAGTAAAAGTGCCCAAATCGGTCCACATGCCATTTGTTATACTACCCAAACTTAAAAAAGGGGCCACAAAGAGGTTTCTGCATAAAGTGGAGGCTTTTCAGGATGGACCGACCCATCAGAGAATTTGTCGTAAATCAAAATCAACCATTCCCAGTATTAGATCACAATCCAAAAAAAAAGGTTGACATAGTTGCTAAAGTAGATAATTTACTTAAATACACAAGTGATTCATTGGAAAAACAAGCAAAAAGTCTGGCAAAAAACAATTGTACTAGGTCCACCGACAGCCCCCCCCCCCCCCCCCCCCCCGGTAGTTTACCATTTATAGTCACCATATACTCTCTGTATGTTACAGTATTACCTTCTCTATTCATCCTGGGACATGTTCCTAAATAACTTATTGCTGTGCCAAGGTCTCTAACTATTGATTTTTTACATGAGCGTCAGCGCTTAGACAACGTTATCTCCCTGATAAGTGGGATTGTTCAGTTTCCCACAGGATCAATCCTGAACTCCCCATATTTACACAGGATCCCCGAAACAGTTACCTATTACATGTCCCCCAAACACCTCCCTCCGACTTTTGTAAATATATATTTATGTTTTTTAGAACCAAAAGAGTTACATGGGGAAGGAAAGGGGGCGTGTGCTAAATATTGTGACACCCATAATTTTTTTTTAAACTTTTTTGTTGATAGAGGACTTTTTGACCATTACAAATAGAAAGACGCACAATTCTCAGCATTTCAATTGCTTTAACAAAATGGACAAGCCATAGGGTTATGTAACCGGAAGTAGAAGCAGGTGAATACATTGAGAATCACAAGGCTACATGGCTTGATGTCAGATTGTCCTCTTCATCTTGCCAAAAATAACTGCAGGAAAACAGTGATGTGATCAGCACCCCCAAAATGCATTGTCTTGTGATTTCCTAAAAAAGTAATTCAAATTTGAAAAATGCATTTCTTGGATACATTTCTGCTCCTCTACTTTGGATACAACCCGTCCTGGCCCCTGAACCCCTGATTTTTTTTCTACGCCTTACCTCCCAGATTATAGACTGTTGGCTCTTGCAAGCAGGACCCCCATTCCTATTGTTTCACCTGAAAATCTGTAATGTCTTTGTAACAAAGTAGACAGGGGACAGAAAAAAGGGCACAGACCATGAGCCCAAAAACTGAACCCACCAACCAGTCCCTACCTACTTACTCACCCTGTGCCAGTAAATGGGTGACAGTCACTGATTAACTAAATCATAACGACAAGATGAGGACAAACGAATAAGAAAAGTTGCCAGAGCCGAGTCAGAAACCAAGAGGACAGCAAAGTACCAAATCAGTAGAGAACAGGGAATACCATAAAGATAAGCCAAGGAGTCAGAATGTGCCAGATATCGGCAGGTCACAAGCACGAGCTTGGTCAACTATAACAAGCACCGAGGTTGAATTCCCAGGATCTTTCATGTAATGTAAGAATTGTGGTTCACACGCAGGTAGGATAAGGATTCTGTCCATCACAGCAGGTTAACTATTAGTCAACCAAAAAGGACATTGCTGGGTGTGGTGCCCAATTAATCAAGACTGAAGAAACCGAGCAGTGTTCACACTAACAAGGAGAGAACAATGTTTATCGGCACCTCCTCTGCTGCACCCTGTTGACCAAGGATGATGCCGGCACAGATATTACCGTCTTATTTCATTTGTATATGAACTCAATGATCTGTAAAGTGCAGCGGAATATTATGGCACTATATAAAGATTATGTAAGAAATAGTACAAAGTGATTGTATACTGCCCGTAATATCTCACATAACATTCCCAGCCTATTTTATGATTGTCCACACCAACCATCAGAAGGAACCTCCCCAACATTGGTCTACGAGGCTGACGTCCACCTAGTGTAGGTACATTCACCTTATTCCACTGCTCCCACTGAAGGCTGGAAGTGAGGTCTATACTTTTCAGTCCTGCTTTTGGCAAGGACAAAAAGGTTCTCTGCTTAAAGGGATATTCCAGGAATAAGCATCATTTATATTCCCCTGTTGTGGACATCCACTACAATGAAGAATTAAAAAGTTACTGGCACTTTAATCAGTCCTGTGACTTTGTCCCTGTAGAGGAGAGAGCAGACCAAAGATGCCGCTGGTCACCTGTCCACATCACATGCCATGGCAGGTCAAGTGGTCATCACTATGTTTAGCCGTGGTGAGTTGCTTGCACTGCATCCAGTATGGTGGGCGTTGTGGTGAGACACCGATGTGAAGTGATGGCAGTTACATACATCATTACTACGGTAAAAGAGCAAGAGGAAGGAGCTGTCACTGATAACTGAGGGATCATGGGACATGTAGTATTCCTTGGTGGGCATCTTGCATAAAACTCTCCCTACTTTAGAAATGCCAGAAAATTTTGTGAATCACAAACTATTTAAGCTTTGATTTTGTGTCATTTATTTATAGCATTATAGATTTTTGCATCAGAGGTTCATATTTCCGGAATACCCTTAAGACAAATATTATGTGTAGTCATTGTCCCTTGATAAGGTGTTTCCACCTTTTATTAGTAGAAAACTTGGTAATAAGTGTATAAGCTGTACCCGGTGCCACCATTGGGCACATTGCCTATTCATCTCTGTATGTTGTCTGTATGAAGTAAGCCAGGGCAGATCCTCCAGAGATTCTCCGGCCAAGAGATTAGGCTGGTGTGACACTGTTTGCACAATGGATCTTCTCATTAGTGGCCAAGATGAAGCACGTTGCCAATACGTGTATATATCTCATCTCACATGGCTTTTAGATGAACATCTCAACGGGAGGATAGACAAATTAAGTATTTGTAGAACCATAAGTAGATTTCAGTAGTTTTCCCATCTAGTGTTGACGCACATGTTGTGAAATCCATCTTCCTCCCCTATAAATAGCCCCATTCACTGTCTAGTAAATCAACGTCAATGTCACCGGCTCCTGTCCATTCCATTGTTCTCATGTCTGGAGGAGAGCCCAGGATTGATGCGATTGCAAAACCTCTTTTGTGGTTGTGGAGAATCTCTTAAGACTTAAGTGTGAGTGTAGGGTTGTCAGGCCAACACAAACGGAAAGCCGTGGATGTCCATCGTCAGGAGCGGGGCTGAGCCAAGAAGGCTTCTTCAGTGGAGCTTCAATTGAAGTGGGGAGGCTGCACTCACGCGCAGGGTGTTGGATCTGAAGTCTTGAGTCATGCGTCATGTTGCCTCACGTACACTCCAAGATTTACTGCTGCCTTTATTGTCACCCTGGTTTTTAACAGGTTGCTTTCTTATTTTTTTTGTCACATGTTGTACTTTTTAGATTAGTTCTGGGTATGTATAGACAAGCCTTTCACTTTTTAAGTTATTACATTTCTTTGTGTTGCTTTCACCAATTTTCATTTTAACCCGTTAATGACTATGGAGTATTTTGTGCCTTTCGGAGAGATGTTTTTTTTTTTTTTTTAATTGTCTTTTGCAGTGACTTTTATTCATCTAACCTGAAAATAGATGGCTGATTCTTTGCAAAATAGACTTTACAAAAATAGACTGTTTTTGTAAATTATGCTGAAGGACTCTCAAAGGCGTCCCCCATAGTGCTTCTAGCCTGCCCACTGCCTCCTCTTCCCTCTCCATATTCCTGCAGTTTGCTTCAATAATCTGACATCATTGGGAGGGGAGGACTGGAGGAGGCAGCCGGCAAATTAAAATTGCTCTGGTATTGTGCAGCCACAGAGTAGAAAAGCTCTGGTTACACCCCCCTAGAGCCCGTCAGCCTAATTAACATAAATATCAAAGTCTATTTTACAAAGAATTAGACAGCTATTATCCTTGATAATGGTATGTCAGCATTAAGCTTTTTAACCTCCACAAAGCAATTGTGGTACTTTATGGAGGTTATATGAAGTGGTAGATTTCCTTTAAGACTCAAATGTTTTGCTTTTGTCCCCCACAGAAATCGTCATCTCTCCATTGAGGAACCTTTATGCAACTCACATGATCCCTTGATGCAGGATGAGCATCTGAATGTATTGGGAATGGAGTAAAAGGAGAACAATGTAACTCTTGCAGCTGCAGATTTCTCTGTAGCTTCACCATACACTGATCTAATGCTACTTCAAAGAAAAGTTGAAGGATTCCTGATGTTTAAATTGCTGACATCTTTACTGCCTGTAAATAGGAACATTAAAATATCAATCTTTATTTGTTATAAAATTAAAAACTAGGCTCATAACCAACAAGAACCTTGCACTTGTTCTGTGCAGATACAGGCTTAGGTACCTCATTTAGGACCAACTATACATCAGCCAACCCTCTCCATATGTACTTGGGCTGGAGGACATTCAGGTAGTGATAATCTGTCACCTCATTAGTCACCCCCGTTATGTTACAATGGTAGCTGAAATGACAATTGGTCACAAATTTTCCAGGCTATGAATTCATAGGAGGACCTACTAAAGTGCTAGAATAAGCCAAGTTCCCTTCCCTTCCCTGTCAGAGGGTTCGCAGTCTCAAAGTTTGAGAGGAACATCTCAAGATGGACAGAAACATCATGGATGTGATTGAGGACTACCCCTCAATCACTTATAGAAGGGGTCGGAATGTTAAGGATGTAGTAGCCCACAGCCACCTTCAACCCCAGACAGGGAAGGGAACTTGGCTTTTAATATTGACATTTTAATGTTCCTATTTACAGGCAGTTATTGCTTTACTTATGACTTTACAAAGATTTTTGTGGGACAAAACTAAATAACTTGGAAGGCAGAAGTCCTTTAATACGGTTTCTTCTGCATTTTACATTACCGCGCCTCGTAGCCTCCTCATAGCCGCAGCAGGCCCTGCCCCTTGGCTTCTTGTTCTCTCCTTGGACTGCTGCGGTCTCGTCTCAATTTTCGTGGATGCGCAGTGTGCCTTTCTCCCTTCGCATACATGCAGGGTCAGAGCAGAGATGAGCAGCGCATGCGCACGACAAGACAGGGATTACATGGAGATAGCGAGGCACGTTATGTAAAGATGTGGCTGTGAGGTACGATGCCTCATTGACTGCTGTTGCCTCATTGCCGGAACCTCACCCCCCTGACTGGAAGCGGACCATGAATATAAGTGAATTTTTCTGGCTGCAGGCAGTGGTCTTTATTTATAGAGACACGTCTAGCACATATGCAACCGGTCATACAAAGTACTTATTGTGGTCTCATATTGATTTCCCTGGTGACAGGTTCCCTTTAAATGTTGGTTGAGCCTTTGTGCGCTAAGCCACATCTTTCCTATGTATGGGGGCAAGACGACCAGTGACAACGCATATAACACAATCATGGGGGCAGTGGTGGTAGGTGTCCTCATAGTCTCCAGTTTTTGTAATATTAAAAAGATACAGTAATAAAAATTTGTTGACTCAACAAATACTCAAGGAACTTCAGTGAAACTCGATCATCCATCCATCCAGATCTACTGATGATATGAAACTCAATGAAAAGAAACAGAACATTCTCTGCACCATCAATAATGATCAGAATGTTCTGGAACGTAACCTCTAATTTCCATGGAATTTCAAGATTCGCCTTAAATTAGACCTTATACGTATATATTAATTTTCTTGGGCAAAATAAACAGTTTATTTGAGGTAAGATGATGCGTGGCAGAGATGCTGAGGTGCGCCATGGACATTTGTGGCATTCCCTAGATAAAATACTTGAAAAGAAGACAACTATTAAAGAGTGGGAGAAGAATGGAGAAGGCTATGAATGCCAGGAACCAGGAGGAGAGATCAAGACGAAGAAGAGAAAAGGTAATTACCGGCTGACAAGGCAAAGTCAGTGAAAAGAAAATTTAACCCCTGAAAAGGGCAATTGGATACTATGGAGGGGAACTTCTAAACCCAGGACCCACCATTGTTAAAGCAGCTCAGGTGGACCTAGACATTCTATAGTTGGATGAATGTTCACCTGAATAATCACCATGTGATACTACATCCACTGGAAGGAAAATGTCCACCTCGGAAAGATCACCTATGTTGTAGTCAGCTGGACTCCATCTGCCAAAATAATCCCTTTAAGTGTGAAGCCAATTCTAAACTTATAGGGAATATATCAGCAGTTTTGACCGTAATAAACTAAAAACAGTGAAAGGTAAAGGCCCTAGAGATCCTTAAAAGGTGATTTTTTAATCCAGGTTTTCAGCTCCTGCAAGTGCTCTGGATGGGTCTTTGAGCCTGAAGAGCTTTCTGCTCAATGCAATGAACTGTTCCACTGCCCTGAAAGCTATGAGTATCTGAAAATCCTGATACGGCTCCTAATCTTATCAGACGAGAAGTGCTGTGGAGCAGCACAGTGCAGAGAGCAGAAAGCTATAGTATCCAACGAAAATCCTGGTGTCCTACCCATCTTACGATAAAATAGATACATACTTACAGGGAGGCGGGGCGGGCGGATGGGAGAGGCGGGCCGCGGACATGTGGGCCGGGTAGCTGGGAGAGGCGGGCCGCGGACAGGAGAGGCGGGCCGGGTGGCTGTGAAAGGCGGGCCGCGGACAGGAGAGTTGGGCCGGGTAGCTGGGAGAGGCGGGCTGTGGACGGGTGGGCCGGGTGGCTGCGAGAGGCGGGCCACGGACAGGAGAGTCGGGCCGGGTGGCTGGAAGAGGCGGGCCGCGGATAGAAGAGGCGGGCCGGGGGTCTGGGAGGGGCGGGTCAGGAGGCGGCTGCAGGAGGGGCGGCCAGGGTGACCGGGAACGGAGCCATTGGGCCATTCACAACTGAGCTGCTGTGAGTGACCTACCTGATGCCGCTCCACCAACCACCAGGAGGCGCTGCCGCCTGAGGCGAGTTTCTCAACTCGCCTCATGGTAGGTGTGCCCCTTAGTACAGCTCCTAATCTTATCAGACGAGAAGGGCTGTGGAGCAGCAGAGTGCAGAAGGCTGATGGCCCCGCTTAGAGTACTTACAAGAGCTGAAGAGCTGCCATATAATATCACCTTTCACAGTCCTGTCACTACTAACAGCATACATAGAGACACAACAACACATCTCTCTGGGGCTGCTACTTAGCACTGTCTGTAACTTTGTATGGTCAAAACTGATGAATCTTTTTAAATGTATTAAGTAAAGTAAACTTTTCTGATCATTAGGGGAGGGGAATATAAAACCCCCATAACTCGGACAAACCATGCGTTAGACAGCGAGCCGATCATTTATAATTATCATCATGCAATGATCCACTTGGTTTGCTACGTTTTCTCAATGGGAAGAGAGGAATATGCAAATACGTTTTCCAGGATGGGACAAGGAAAACCATGCCTCTTTTAACACCTAGTACTTTGTGGAAGCCTAATGACATGATGTAAGATTAAAGTCGAACCAGTGTAAACAGTTGGGAACAGATTCCCAACTGTAGACAGCACTGTTTCGATGTGGTTGCATATTTTCAGTACAGTATAGTGAACTGGTTTAGCTGAGTCCCAGAATCTCCTAGTAGAGCATCAATGGCTACAAGTCTCCACACACCTGCAAGGCAGCCTTAATTGGCAAAGTCTGGCAAAGAACTCTTACTCCCTGGGATGAGAGGAGTAAGCCAAATCTAGACACCTCTGGACTTTACCCCCATCAATAGTAGTATCCATCAATAAATAGAAGCTACTAGACTTTGTATACTTGTCTTTCTCCGCACAGGCTTCACGTCCTTCTCACTATTGACATTAAACAGATGGAGACTCATTCGTATCGAAGAGAAAAGCACAGAAAATAAAACTAAACTTTGACCACAGTATCACAGACCCTCAGATAGAGACAGATCCCAGGATATGAACTCTATGATGTGACTCCACTTCCATGAACACTCATGTTTTTGGTTCCCATGGGTTCGTCCTTCGCGTGACCAAAATCCTCATCTGGCCTTGGTCTCGCTAAACCCTAATCAATCCAATAAGGAAAATTCTAGATTTTTTTAAAGATGAAATCTTCGTGCATCCAAGTCATAATTTATCCCGACCTTTCGATGGCTTATAAGTTTCTGTCCATAATTACACGGATTTACAACGTGTGGTAAATTATTCCCCATAAATCTATACCTCAAAGCGGATTCTCTGGGAGGCGGCTGAAGTTTAGTTACAACACATTTATTGAGTGAGAGAGTTTATGTTGGCAGATCTCGTTAATAATTGATGGTTCTTTACATCGTAGCACATGTCATAGACAGCGGCAGCTGAAGAGCAGAGGGTTGATGTCTCAATGACATTCATGTGACCGTTCTTATCGCAAAATGCAGAACCTAACGCTGCTCTCGTTGTACATTGACAGGATCAGAATAATTAAATAAATTGCATTATTCCGATAGTTTAAAACATAACAAGGCTAAAAATACAGTATAACAGCAGTGGAAGCAGTAGAAGGGACCCTGCTACCAGCTTTACAAGAACCATAAGTCCCTCTGGGCTGCCCTATAAGCTTGAGTCTTCAAGTATTGTCTCGGCCAGGTATAAGCCATTCTTGAAGTCCACAAAATATCTAGTTAATGCAGGATGAGTTCATCAGACCCATGATATTGGACAAGATGACCAGACTGATATCAGACCTCCTGAAGTCACCCACTCACTGAGGCAGAAGACAGGGCTGGGAGCCACCGGTCATTGTCGTCAAAGGGTCCCCATTGATTAGATGTTTATGCTTAAATGGGAAATTACCTTAGTAATGCTCTTCTAGAAGCCATATTGGAAGTGTCTCTACATTATGACCCCACTTTGATAGATCTACATAATCTGACATCAAGAACCATCGTGGAGCCATCAAGGACCATCAAGCCTTTGAAGCCGAATATGACCTAGGATTTGTTACCTTATGTTTAACATTGGTTGTCGCTACTACTTCATTTTTATGCCATTGTGTATCATTGTTTTCTGGCTGAGGGTCTCATATGTGGTACCTGGCCATGTTTTTGTCTCTTTATCAATTAAAAATAACAACAGAAATAAGTTTTGTCCAATCTTCATCTAGTTCCAAAACCTGACCTACTGTATATGTGATGAGACCTTGGCACCAAGGCGTGGGCACAGGAGTTACAAGCTTCTATGATTGGAGATGACTTAAACCCTGGAAACCTAATTCCTGGAACCTAATGTAACTGGTTAAAAACTGACTCAAAGTAATATGTAAATTACATGCAGAGGCTACTGGGCGTAGAGAAGCAAGGCCGAGTGCCAGGAGTAAGGCTACTCCACGCCCCGTTAGCTTTAGCTGTGCCACCTCCTTGCCGCCTTATGCGTCCTCATAAGCTGTATCCACGCACCGGCTTCTATGGAGCTCTATGTGTGGCTGGCATGTAGCAGGAACTACTGTGCATGCGCAGAGCTTCATGGAAGCCGGCGGATGCACCTGTGTGGCTTTATGAGAATGAGCACTGCTAAGGTTACTTGGGCATGGAGTTCCCCCTTAGCTGCTGCCGCTCGGCCAGGCTGCTCCATGCCCCAGTAGTCTCTGCAGGTAAATTACATATTACTTAGTTTAAGTTTTTAAAACTTGGTTACAGGACAAGCAAATACAGATGCGGGCTGAGGCTGCCAGGAGGAATCTACCATCAGATCTACTTCTGGTGGTAGATTCCTAAAGGTTGGTTTCCTTTAAAGGGGTTTTGTCACCAAAGATTTTCCCACCACAAGGGTTTTCCCATCTCAATGATGTGACCCCTACAAATCTTGAGAACAGAGGGTCAGACAGGGTCTGAGGTACCTCCATTAGACCCCTTGTTGCTCTCCAAGATGAATGAACCAGACGGCCATGCATGTCCGTTCTGCTCGGACCCCGTCGGACACCCCGTTCTTGTGATCTATGTGGGTCTTATCACAGAGACCCCTAATGATCAGCAAGTTAGGCCCTATCCTGTGGACAACTAGAGTATAATTGTTTTTTTTTATCCTTAAACCCCACAAATAGTTTTTATACCATGTTTCAATATCATATATATGTAGAAAACTTAGTTGTCCCGGCTTTCATTTTTTATTTTTGAGAGGGTCCTGTGTGCTTTAAAAACAATAAAGAATATATACTTACTTTTTTGTGGTGCTCCAGTCCAGCGCTGTGCCTCCCAGGACCGCTGTATGTATAGAGAGGTACAATGGTCATGTCACGACCAGAGTCTGTGTAAAGTGCCGAGGGCCCCTTGGACAATGAAAGCTCGGACACGTGAATGCAATGGGGGTGCAGATACTTTTTCATACCTATCCATGCTTCCATCTATGCAGTATTATGCTACTCTTAAGGTTGGGAAGCGCTGTCACAGTCTAGATATGCTTAGCTATGTGCGCTATGTGCCAATGCCACGATTGTTCTTTATATTAGATCAGCAGGTAATTTACCTTCTCTCGGCTCGCATGAGCGGCCTTGGGACCTCGTGATTACGGGATGACTGAAGAGCCATGGCTGAGATTTATGGGAATTCATAAACTGTGAATCACACTGGTAGAATGTTCCAGGTATTATCAATAACGGGAAAAAAATTATTAAAAAAAGCAAAATGACCCCCCACCCAATCAGAAAGTCAACTGCGTTACATGTCAATCAGAGGATCACAGGGCAAGATCAATCAAGTGCGTCAGAAGGTCACAGGGCAAGATTTCAAAAATGTTCATTGATTTTAGGAATTATGCAAGTATTTCCTTTTGGAAGCAGTCAGATTCTATCTTTGAGGTAGGTCTTTGAGTGCCTGCACTGTGGGAGGTCCTAAATGAAGAGTATTAAAGAGTCTTTGTTGGTTAATGGATACAGATGAAACAAGAGACGTCTTTTTTGTAGAGGTGAAGGACAAGATTCAACCATGACCTGGGAGACGTTTGAGACGTGTGACAGGTGGACCATTGTTTGTGATAGAAGGTCAAGGTCGGGGGCTGCTGCTGCGTCATCCAAGGAACTACTAAGAGTTTGATTGTAGTGATCGGTGTCCAGATTAGCACAGGAAAGAATATTATGGGGACAGTGATAACCACAGAGCGTCTGTGAGTTGTGAAGTGTCCAATAAAACTTCTTTCTCGAGTGGTAGAGGTAGTAAGTTGTAAATAGAGGTGGTTAGACGGGGAGAAAATACATCACCTGCGATGATCCAGGAATTGGCTAGGAGAACCAAGGGGATGGCAGCAACTCAAATCTCCTCCCCACAGCTGCTGAATTGCGCTTCAGAATGACATGCAAACGCAAAGTGTGACTGTCCCCTTACAGCATATTAGTTAACAATTCTCACAGCCCAAAGGTGTTGTGTCGAGAAGATAATCCCAGTTCATATCCTCGATTGTTCAGAATGGATGTACACTGTAAAAGAGGTTAAAGCACTGATCAGCTTGTTCTAACATAAAAGTCGGGACAAAAATGTTAAAGAGAACCTGCCATTTTAATTATCCCACCCAAAATAAATACTTAAGTAAAAACTATGATTAAAAAGCCTCGCCCTTATCCCTTAATGGTTCCTCTCCATGGCCGCAATGTTAAAAAAAAGTAATTGGGTGCAGTATATGCAGTGATCACTGCATTGCCCTGCCTCTCCGGAAGGCCAGCCGCAAGTGCTGCAGACAGCTAGTGACGTCACTGTTAACTTTGCGCATGCACGTGAGCTACCGCACGAGGTACATCCGAGGTTCTCTCCTTCTCTGGCGTGCTGACGAAGTCACGCGTGTTTCTTGCACAGCTACACTTCTCTACAGCCGGCTGCGCTAGAGAGGCAGCTCACGCACATAACCTAGGTTAGCAGACAGATGGGTGACGTCACAAGCTCCCTGCAGCGCTTGCGGTTGGCCTTCCTGGGAGGAATATCAATGAGGGGACGTGCATAAATTTTCTTCCGACGGAGCCAGGAGGCGCTCGTCTAGCGGAGAGGTGAGCGCCTCCGGCTCATTTGCATAAAGTTATAAAGTCTTTATTTCAAAGTAGCAGACGTGACGGAACTTGGCAGGAGGACTCCCCCATCATCACTAAGGTAAAGAGCAAGCATTTGGTTACCTAAATGTGGTGGTAGATATCTTCTAACATCATTGGGCACTTCATGTCATGTGACCAAAGTGATGTTATCTAAGGTCCTATAACATTTGAAACTTCTACCCCATATATGCATAGCTCCCAAATGTTTCGGATGGACAGTTCAGGTTTTTCGGCACTGCCCCGCCATCCTGGGAGGTTGGGAAAATTTCCCTGCATGGCCTCTTGGTCCTCACTCCGATACATTACAGCTGCAGAGCCCAGACCAGGAGGCGAGATCAGCTCCTGCTGACTCCACACACTGTGTTGCAGCTCTTTAGTGAGCTCCTCCACTAAGCTGGCCCTGCCTCCTGCTCCAAGTCAGCTAAGAGCCCCAGAAGAAGAGAAGCAGGACTATTTTTTTTGTTTAATACCCATGAACAGGGGAGAGGGGCACAATATAAGGGAGGATAGAGGACAGGGGACCACAAAATGAAGAGAATGAAGGAGGGAGGCCACAATATGAAGAGGATGGAGGCCACAATAGGAGGTGAATGGAGGCCATATTATGAGGAAGAAGGGAGGCCACAATATGAGGGAGATGGAGGGCAGGAGGCAACAATAAGAAGAATGGAGGACAGGAGGCCACAATATGAGGGAGATGTAGGATAGAGCAATATGAGGAAGGAGGAAGGGGCCACCAGGGGAAAGAGGAGTAAGAGAGAGGCCACAATATCAGGATGGGATGAGAAAGTAGTCCAGAAAATAAAGTAAATTAAAAAGGTGGTATTATATTTTGCTGAGTTGCATAAGGGGGTATTATATGGATCCATAAGAGGGTTGGACACAGGTAAGTGGCATTATACTATGTAGGGGCCGTTATGGCCAATGTTATACTGTGTTTGGGGTGGGACCATGGGCGTGGTTTAGGAGAAAGGGAAGGACTTTTTGTCCCTCTTTCTCCAGCCCAAAAATTGGGAGGTATGTATCTGATCACATAAAATCACACAAGCATCCATGAATGATGGGGAGGAGTAAAAGTCCATGGGTGCTGCTGTGATTTCATGTGATCAGATACATACATGGGGTAGATGTTGCAAACATAGCCGGGTAGGAGTAACTGGGGAGGAGTAGGTGGAGGAGCCTGCCGAGCAGGATGCGTCCCCTCTGATGCTGAGTTATACCTAAGATAAAGGTGATTTTATGGGCTGTAAGGGAAACAATTTTTAGCTAAAAGAAGGGTGTCAGTTAGTTAATAGGGCTCTACAACAACCTTTCACTAGCTGTATTTGTGAAAAATTTGTTGACAGGTTCCCTATAAGGTTGTATAAATGGGGCTTGCTGGCTTAACCCTCTCAATGGAGATGGGTTTCTGCTGTCTCATCAAGCAGACAACCCGCAGTGTTAACTGTTTAAGTGCCGCAGGCCACAATATAGGCTGAGATTGTTGCCTCATGGCGTCCTTGGAAGGGGAGGGGGGATAGTATTTTGGTGCTATGACTCTAGTCTAGGTCTGTCATAGAGCAATCTAAATTGAACCAAAATATAGTAGCATTGCAGTAAATTGCATTGGTTATCAGAACCCCTACGGTCCACGTACCCCATTGGGGCCTAAAAAAAGCTATGAGAAAAAGCTATAAAAAAAGACTAGTTTCAAAAACTCAATTTTTGACCAAGGGCAGGCCCACAATCCAGGGACAGGAAGATTTTTTTAACGCAAGGCTGCCCATAAAATATTGCTCATGGTGCCTCCAAGAATGTCCCTTTAAATCTGGATGATGGGGACCGGTGACCTGGAACCTGTTCCAAACAAGTGAATGTAAAGTCTGGCTTATTACGAAGATAAAGTAATTAGATGTTCCGATACTTCCTTTCTCTCCATAATAAAGGAAGCGACGTGTGCCAGATCCTCACCCGCGATAAAGAATATACTTGTGAAGATAATGTTACCCAGACAATGGGGCAGTGTGATCCTAATCCATAGATTACACATGAAAACATCCTCCATCCAGAAACACTAATGCCGCATTAAGAAAGTATTCACGCCCCTTCACTGTTTCCACATTTGGTTGTGTTACAGCTGAGGAGGACAGAAAGACCTTCTGGTAACCACCTGCATCTGTAGAGTCACGATCCACGGTGGGGGTGCACAATTTTCTAAGTTATACACAATACCCCATAACAACAGAACATCATCAGAACTTTTGAGAACGAGTTGTCTCGGGTCACCCGTGCCCCTATCCGTGCTCGAGCACCCTGCCGTTCCAACTCACCTGTCCGGTCCTGTTCCGGCGCGCATGTCCCCTTCTCCTAGGTTGTGCACACGTTGGCTACCAAAGATAAAAAGGGCCAGCACACCATTGATTGGTGCTGGCTATTCCCGGGATTCCTCATAAGTCAGCCTCTTCCTGCACACCCTGCGGGATCTTTGTGCCTCGTAGCCATCATGAAAGATTGCTTTCTAAGCCTTGTGCCCTTACTGCAAATTCCTTTTGTGACCCTGTTTCCGTTATTGACTCTGATCCTCTGCTGCCTGTCCTGACCCTCCACTACGTCCATGACTCTGATCTTGTGTTGCCTGTCTCAACCTCCTGCCTGTCCCCAACCAAGATCTTTCCTACCGATTCTGTACTACGCCTTGGCCGCCACCTTGGACAAAGTCGTCCCTGTGGAGCGACCTGGCGGTACCATGCCTCAGGAAGTCCAACCTGCTTTGCGGCGGGCTCTGGTGAAAACCGGGTGCCACATCATTGTCCGTGGTGGTCCAGTGTTTCCACTACCCCTGGTGCCTGACACGAGTTACAAGAGTTCGGAGGATTCCCGTCTCTACTGATTATCCTTAAGATGTGACTTGACAGGGCAGAAACACATCTCATAGTCTTAAGGAAATCTATTTTGTAGCTGAAATAAGAACTTTTCTTGCATAGAAAAATATGCAGAACTCATCCGGTGGCAGATGAGCCCAACAGAAAAACTATATAATTCCATATATGACTGGTTATCCGGGGCAGTCCCCATCATCTGCTGGAAGCTAGCAAGACAGGGTCATGCTACCTTGGACTCCAGACAAACTTTACTGGACTAAGTACTGTATGGGAGACCCTATTACCCTGGTAAAGTTTTTCTCTTTTATTAGTGGCAAATCCCTTTAAGCAAGGCCACAACCTACAATGAACTTGAGAATATCAATCTGCTACATGAAAAAAAATTGTAGTTATTATCTGATGGCCAAATATCCTATTGGAACACAAGTTATGGCCATATGTACCGGCTACAATGAGACCTACGATACACACAATGGAGCTAATTTACTGAGGGCTCCACGGCCGGGTTTCCTGAACTTTTCTGTTTTGCGACAGAAATTGGGGGGCCACCGTCGAAAAACCTGATGGATTCGGAAAAACTGCGGAATTTAAAAAACGAATTGTGTTGCAAAATCAATCACTCACATGCACAAGGAACAGGTTGGAGAACTCCAGCGGACCTCGGCGCAGCAGCGACACCTGGTTGACATCGGGCACACAACCTTAGTAAATCGCCGGAAGACCCGAATCCTCGCCGGAGAATGCGCCGCTGGATCGCGACAGGACCGAGTAAGTAAATGACTCCCATAGTGTAACATATCCTAACACCAGGATAGCAGAAACTTATTGGTGAAATACAAGGGTATCAGAAATATCAATCTACAATCCCGATCCTGGCGCTTTGCCGGTCTTCAGTCCTATTTATCTAAGCCTCTCAGATGTTTGCACTTGGTAGAAGTCCAATCTATTCCATCTCGTTTCTTTACACTCAATCACTTTGCTGTTTTCCGTACATCTCTTTGGAATCGGTGGCTGCATTGGGCAGAACGTGTGGGCTGTAACAGCTCGGGTCTACTTGGCAAGGCTCTAGTTGACATTTCAAGTCTTTTGATCTACAGCCGTGGTTTGGGCTTCTTCCAGCCATAACATTACCAGATCCTGTTGAGGTGGAAAGCGAGGTGTCGTATGACACGGTATAGGACGCGCAGCAGTCAGGTAGGGATAATGGTCAGAAATTGATCAAGCATGAATACAAGTATGAAATCTGCAGCCTCAGTTATCAACGAGATCTGTCCCGGGAAAGTGTTCAGTGGTGGAAATCGCATCTGAAGCAGATCCCCAAATACCTGGCTGTCATCGTGTGGAGTTATAAGATTAATAACCAGTACGAAGGGTAAAAGCAAATAGAATAAACAGTAGAGAAACATCAGTTGGGCTGGAAATACCTTCTTATGTGTTATTTCTATATATACATAACGATCAACGAGGAGATGAGGATCAACGTTGTCCTCATCTTAGTACTAGGGATTTTCTATCTAACGGAAGAGCTACATGAACCACTTAATGTATCAAGTTCAAAGATTTACAGAGGAATTTACCCACAATCCCTTCATTTTGTTATGTTATGGATGCGCCCCCTTGATTTTGATGGTATAATTCACCACATATCAGCTAGTGACCCGATCCCAATTAACTAACCGACATCCTTCTTTGAGCTAGAAATAGTTTCCCTTACTTCCCCATAAATCAACTTTATGTCATATTACCTGGTATCATATGGGATGTCTCCTGCTCAGAATGTCCCTCCCATGTTCAAAGCTTCTTCTCAGCATGTCATGTGACCAGGGTGACATCTTCTATTGTCCATTTACAACATGTACACCATGTATGTATCTGATCACATGAAATCAGAGCAGCCTCCATGGACTTCTACTTCTCCCCATTCTCCATGGAGGATGCTATCATTTCATGTGATCAAATACATACATGGGGTAGATGTTTAAAATGTAGCAGGTCCTTAGATGACATCATCCTAGCCACATGACTAAGTGCCCAATGATGCAACAGAACTCTCTCTCAATGTTCCATACAGCAGAATATCATAGCAGTGAGACCTGTCAATAAGGAACAAGGAAGCAGGGCGATGCAAGTAAGGACTTGAGTGTGAATGACCTACATCAGACTGATTTTGTAACATTGCAGCCTGGAAAGGAACTATTTAGGGATAAGGGCAATGCTTTTGAATCCTAGTTTTTAATTAAGCATTTATTTTGGCAATCATTCCAGCTAGAGGTCTACTGGAGGTTGTGTGTGGCCTTCAGGGTCTTCAACCCCGGCAAATCTTATGAGGGTGCAACTTGACTGTTCCTTGGGTAAAATGTGGTCCTATGCTCTAGTAGAAACCGTGAGCTTTTCCCCAAGCTTTGGTAATTGGAGGCTTTCGATTCTCTGGCCCTTGTGGGGCCCCCTGGCTCTGAGGTGTTGGAAAGTTCTAGAGTTTATACAGTTGGCCTTTGTGAAGGACTGCATCCTTGGGCAATATTTGAGTGGCAAATCTGTTTTATGCACTTGGTTGATAGGGCACAATCTTAGGCTATCAAAAAATCAATACTTAAAAAATTGATTGTCGAATGGCAGGGTATCCCATTAAAAACTAAGACATTGATCTAAAACTAGAAAAATGCTAAATAATTACATTTCTATCTAGTATGTTCCTTCTGCTGAAGACTACAAAGCCTGCAAATTACAAAAATATTTTATTTTATATGCAAGCGCAGCAGCTCTAGTGACCGTGCAACCGCAGGCCCGGTTTAGTGGACGAGGGCACGAAGCTCCTCGTAGCTGCGCCCGAAGACATGCCGGTAGGAGGATCAAGGAGGCTACTGGGGCATGGAGTAGCCGTGCCGTATCGCCTCAGCTCCTGCCACTTCGCGCCCCAGTAGCTTTTTTAAAAAAATTAGCATATTAGGGCAATAAAAGTTTTTAAAAGATACAGGGAACGTGAGGATTAGCCCTTAAAAAGGCTATCCTCACCCCCAATAGAGGCAGCTACCACCTGATCTACCTTAATAGGTAGATCTGTGGTGGTAGGTTTCCTTTAAGACGTATGGAGCAGAACGGTCATGTGCTCCCGTCTGCTCCATTACCCTAATGGAGTGACGAGGAGTCCAGCTGTGGGACTCCATCAGACCCCTTGTTTTCGTAATCTGTGGGGGTCTCCGGTGGATAGGGCCTAACTTGAATTCGTGGGAAAACCCCTTTAATCTTCACCCTTCATCCCACCCAAAAGGAAAAAAAAAAACTTTTTTATGTTGAAATACCATTTTTATTTACATTAGCTGTAAATCATATCCTATAAATACAATATAAGCATTATAACAGGTCTGCAGCTGTAAAACCGGTTCTTCGACCAGGTGACAAAGTTACATCAAAAGTTCCTTTATTATAAAAAAAAAAAAAATATAGAAAAAACAAATAATTACGTCTTCCGTGGCTTGTAAGGAGATGCGACATTCACGTTTCAAAAATATCCCTGTAATTATTGACTCAACGTACCGACCATTGCTGTCAGGTCATCTACTGTGTGATCAGGGCTGTAGCCTTTATCTTCAGGTTTTTCTTTACTTTGGCCTCCAAAGATACATGGACCCAAACCATGAATCTCATTGATCAGGTCTTTAGGACTCGACAAAATCTGGCGATGCTGAGTGATAACATCTACACGTGGTGAGAAATAGATACATCATGGGGTCTACTAGCTTCTGTAGACCACCCATCTCCTAACACCAAACATAGAGGGATGGACATGTCCTAAAACTTAGCAAGAGCCTTCCCTTTTCGAGTCTGCAACAGAAAGAAATCTTTGAGCGTAGACTATGCCAATTGGCAAAGACACCCAAACCATGAATAACATTGATCAGGTCTTTAAGACTCCATAACGTTTGTCCGAGAACATTTACCGATTCTGAGCGATAACATCTACACGCGGTGAGGAATAGATACATCATGGTGTCTACTAGTTTCTGTAGACCACCCAACACCAAACATAGAGGGATGAACATGTCCTAAAAGTTAACAAGAGCCTTCCCTTTTCGAGAAATCTTTGAGCGTAGACTATGCCAATTGGCAAAGACACCACAAACGTCACCAACCTCAACCCTCATGTCTACCGTGAGGTCACCGCTTCCTGCTACGCAGCACATATACAGTAAATCATAAAAATCCAATCTCAACCGATGAAGAAATTTGTGGAAACAAAAAAAGCCTTTAATCACGCGAGGCTTTACGATCTTCCACGACGTTCATCAATTTCTCAGCCAAAATGATCTCACTAAGCAAACAAAATAACTTGGTTGCCCTTTGTCATTGTCTTACAACACAATATGACCGGGCCCCTTAACAACCCGCCATCAACAAGCCTCAAAATATTTATCTGGGGTCCAGTGACTTGAGAAATAGCCGGCAAAAAAAAAAACAACCTCCATTGTCCAGACTTTTAATAAGGGATTAATCAAGGAGACACCTAATAAAAAGAAGACTGCGTTAACACCCTTGCAACACAAGTAGAACAAAAAAATAAATTGCGTAAAGATGAGGAAAACCTGTAGGTGATAACTGGTGGATTTACAAGCGGTGGCCTTAAAAGCAGGCGTTGAAATGCTCGTTGCGAATTATCAGCCAAGACAAACAAATAAAAACCTAAATACAACAACAATACATTGACAAAATTAGCGAAGGAACCTGGACCTAAACCAACGGGAGGACCAAGCCGACTCAGGTTCTCAAGGGTCGAAGTCCCTCCAAACACATGTAGTTGCATTTATTCAGCTAGTGCAATGTAAGCCGCCACGGACAGCGACGAGAGCCCGAAGAGTCACCCCGGCCTCTGATACCGCCCCCGCGTCAGTGATATTAGGTAATGAATTAACTTCTGCGAGTCTAGGTTGGATTGGAGATAATTTCCACTACAGTAGTAGATATAATTAGTGACCGGTAATAAACACAAGGCATAGTGGAGATTTTTTTTTCCCCTTTATTTGGACTTGGAAATGGCCAATCCGATGAGTCCAGCGATACCAGCAACTCCCAGAGCCATGCCGCCAACGATGGCCATGCCGACCAAGCCCTCTAAAAGAGAAAGAAGAGATGTTAGATCGCCCCCCTTCTCCCCATAATCTTCCCTTACGCCCTTCCTTTATATACAGGTTCCCTTCATTACACTTCTCTATGCAGTACCCTTAAAGGGGTTGTCCGAGACTAAGAAAAATTAGTGAGATGGCCAGTGGGTGGGCTGCATAAAAAAAAAATAAACATGTACTTGGCTCTTTGGTCCCTCCCAATGTCCCGCGCCTCGGTTTCTCCGAGCCGTGCCCAATATTATTTACAGGTCTGCTCTTGCAGTTTCTGGCGGACTGGGCCCATCTACTTGTCACCATGTCCCAGCACCTGATACAGTGCTGGCAATGGCTGCGGGTGGGTGTGTCCGGTTGCCCGGAAGCTGCAAGAGGAGAGCTTCGGTGCCCCTGTAAACAAACTGCGGCACGGAGAGACTGCCGCAGAGGACACCAGGGACAGAGGAGGTAAGTATCGGTTTATTTTTTATGCAGCCCCCCGGTTACCTCACTATTTTTTTTAGTCTCGGGCAACACCTTTAAGTTCTTCCTTTTTTTGTACCAGGCACTTTCACATCTCTACCTCACTACTCTGCATAACAAAAATATTCCGGTGCTTTACAGCCCAGATGGATTCACTGCATTCTCTTACTCTTTTCTAGACCTCCACATATCATCACTCTTACCCTTCTACATTAATAACCGTTATGTTATTTCTATACTTTTCCACCTGCATCTCTGATAACTATCATACTACTCTTCAGCATCCTTCCCCCTCGGTATCGGACATTCTCCATACACCTTCTCCTTTATAGAAAATCTCCTTGTTCAAACGAGACCAAATACGCAGCATCTTCCAGCACTCCCCCCGTGGCAGAATAGGGTTGGTGGAAGAGATATTTTACGCACCCTAATGAAAACCATAAGGATAATTGTGGGCCAGAAGAGCTCACAGCCAACAGCGGACACCTTTACAGATGTAGATGAAAACAGAAAAAAAACCTGTAGCGCCACCTGGTGGCAGCCAGTTATCTGTAAATCACTGACATTCAGAAAGCCTTACTTTATGGATATCAACTTAACCACAAAAATTCTTATCTAAAACGGTACAGATAACCATTTGAGGTTCTTTTCCCACATGAGTACAGGGAAGCTTGGTCTCCTTGTGTAGACCACCAGGGCCGGTGCCGGCACTGGGCATACCTGGGCAAGTGCCAGGGCCCAGAGCTGCTGGGGGGGCCCCCATAAGGCTGTACATAAGGAATCCATGGGGGCTAGAGGGTCTTATATAAAATAACCGTGAGGGGGGTTGATAAACTAGGGAAAAGGAGACTATTTTAATTTCTGAATTCTTACTGGCGCCGCGTGAGTTCACTGCAAAGGGACCAACTAAGGAGCTATCGCCCAGGGGCCTACTGAAACCTAGAGCCGACCCTGTAGAGCACATATGCATGGGGGTCATAGAGACCATACAAGTTAGTCCTGTCTTGATGTCCATTAATCATGTCCCACTGAGAAGCTTAAACCTTTGTTACCTTTCTGCATCTTCTTCTCGATGACCTTCTCCAGCTCCAGAGCTTGTGTGTTCTTTGGTTCCTTACTGAGGAGGGTCCTCACGTACTTCAGAGCTTTCTCATATTCCTGAGCAGAGAACCATGAACATCATCCACTACTAGACATCCCTCAACACACAACACTGATGGTAATCTGGTGGAAACATCAAGTTCTAACCATAAATATACAAGTAAGACATGAGGACAGACCTTTAATCTGTGGTGGGCCACGCCCAGGTAAAACAGGTAGTCTCGCTGCTCGTCTTTACTGCCCTTTGGTAGCAGATCTTCAAGAGAAAAGACAGAAGTAGAATTAGGAAACTTTTGCTCGATAATTTGGAGACATCAGTTAATCATGGAAGGACCATTTCAGGGCTGTGGAGTCAGGAAGCCAAACTTCCAACTCTTGACTCCAACTTTAAAACCTGTAGTAGAGGAGCTTCACTACTGCACAGGTACATAAGCTGCAGTCAACATTCATCTAAACTAAAAGCCTGGGACAGGGCTGCACAACCAATGGCCGAGGGGCCACCACAGTCTCGACTTCACACAGTCCATTGAGCGCTCTTAAACTTGATGGCAATGGTCACTTGTGCCGGTGGCCTGGTGATAGCGAGTGAAGCTGAGAAAACCTCACTGCTCCCAAGTCCTCTCCTGCCGCTCCACCCAGTGTCCTGATGCTGTTGAATTGTCAAGACCCAAAGTAGATGAGGAACAAGGAACATGAAAGGACCTGGTCTCATGTACTTGTCAGCTATGGGTCTTGATGCCGACACATACAACCAGAGCAAGACACAGAGAAGAAGCTGCAGTGTGGGGGAGGGAGCAGAAGAAAAGCCAGGAAAGGGGAGCATTTTTTTGGTCTCCACCATTACCAGCAGTTGCCTGCTCTGCGGTCTCCACCATTACCAGCAGTTGCCTGCTCTGCGGTCTCCACCATTACCAGCAGTTGCCTGCTCTGCGGTCTCCACCATTACCAGCAGTTGCCTGCTCTGCGGTCTCCACCATTACCAGCAGTTGCCTGCTCTGCGGTCTCCACCATTACCAGCAGTTGCCTGCTCTGCGGTCTCCACCATTACCAGCAGTTGCATGCTCTGAGGTCTCCACCATTACCAGCAGTTGCCTGCTCTGAGGTCTCCACCATTACCAGCAGTTACCTGCTCTGCGGTCTCCACCATTACCAGCAGTTGCCTGCTCTGCGGTCTCCACCATTACCAGCAGTTGCCTGCTCTGCGGTCTCCACCATTACCAGCAGTTGCCTGCTCTGCGGTCTCCACCATTACCAGCAGTTGCCTGCTCTGCGGTCTCCACCATTACCAGCAGTTGCCTGCTCTGCGGTCTCCACCATTACCAGCAGTTGCCTGCTCTGCGGTCTCCACCATTACCAGCAGTTGCCTGCTCTGCGGTCTCCACCATTACCAGCAGTTGCCTGCTCTGCGGTCTCCACCATTACCAGCAGTTGCCTGCTCTGCGGTCTCCACCATTACCAGCAGTTGCCTGCTCTGCGGTCTCCACCATTACCAGCAGTTGCCTGCTCTGCGGTCTCCACCATTACCAGCAGTTGCCTGCTCTGCGGTCTCCACCATTACCAGCAGTTGCCTGCTCTGCGGTCTCCACCATTACCAGCAGTTGCCTGCTCTGCGGTCTCCACCATTACCAGCAGTCGCCTGCTCTGGGGTCTCCACCATTATCAGAAGTTGCCTGCTCTGGGGTCTCCACCATTACCAGCAGTTGCCTGCTCTGCGGTCTCCACCATTACCAGCAGTTGCCTGCTCTGCGGTCTCCACCATTACCAGCAGTTGCCTGCTCTGCGGTCTCCACCATTACCAGCAGTTGCCTGCTCTGCGGTCTCCACCATTACCAGCAGTTGCCTGCTCTGCGGTCTCCACCATTACCAGCAGTCGCCTGCTCTGCGGTCTCCACCATTACCAGCAGTCGCCTGCTCTGCGGTCTCCACCATTACCAGCAGTCGCCTGCTCTGGGGTCTCCACCATTATCAGCAGTTGCCTGCTCTGGGGTCTCCACCATTATCAGCAGTTGCCTGCTCTGGGGTCTCCACCATTATCAGCAGTTGCCTGCTCTGCGGCCTCCACCATTATCAGCAGTTGCCTGCTCTGGGGTCTCCACCATTATCAGCAGTCGCCTGCTCTGGGGTCTCCACCATTATCAGCAGTCGCCTGCTCTGGGGTCTCCACCATTATCAGCAGTTGCCTGCTCTGGGGTCTCCACCATTATCAGCAGTCGCCTGCTCTGGGGTCTCCACCATTATCAGCAGTTGCCTGCTCTGGGGTTCTTGGATGATTTGTTGCTGCAATGTGGTATTTATAGTTACTGGTTCAAACTTTTGGGCATGGAGCAACAGTATGAAGATTGAAGTGGTCATTTGATTGTGAACTACATCTTCTAGAAGACTCTGCTTTCTCTACAACCATGAAAAAACTTTTCATAAGTTACTAGCCAATATCTTCTGGAAGGCATCGGTCATTGTACTTACCTTCCAAAATCATGACCCCTTTCTTAATGTCGTCTGTGTACTTGCTTCGGATCAGGCACCAGGCGTACTCAAACTGGGTGCTCTTACTCAGCGATCCGGAGGAAAGTTCAGCCAGATACTTCTTTTCAAATCTCTGTGGAAGACAATGTAAACATAAATACGTAATCTATTGGTTTCGGCTTAATCTCCATTCATTTGGCCGCTCCCAAACATCTGAGAAGAGGTCTAAGAGGTCCTTGGAACTGTCCCGCATCAACCCATGAGCCGACGCTAGAGAAGCCTTCCCTTTTATTTATATCCAAATTAGTATTTAGGAGGACCATGGATGTGGACTCTGATGCCCAGACTCATTGCCCATCACCCCCCCCCACCAGAACTTGACTCATAGTATCAATGCCATAGCAGTATGGCAGCCGCGCTTAACCCCGGGTATTGGCGTATATCTCAGCCACTTCCTGTGACTTCATCTTAGAGTCTCAATTATCGGAGATCAATTTTAATACAAAGATGTGATAAACTAAACAGTATGAAAGAGGATAAGAGGTAACAACGAGAAAGATCATGCCTCAAACTGCAGCAGAGGTGACTAAGAAAGCACGTGACTTCACTGCCCGGTGCCAGGGTGCGAATGACATGTCTGTCGTATGGCGACATCTCCGAGAACGTCATTCAACAAACATGGTGACTCAAGCTGGGTGAAAAGTGTGGCGTCTCCTTCCTGATGGAAAGATTCCCGAAATAGGGGGTGGGTGTCAGCCAATGGGGTCAATGTTTCACAAAGCAGAAATATTAGCGAAGATACAGCTCACTCCAATACTCAGGCAGTAGGAATCAAACAGTCTGGTGAGTGGTGTCCCGGGTGCAGCGGCGGAGGCTGTTCAACCTCCAAGATTATCCAAGTGCACAAAATAGAGAATTCCAACAAGTGTAGGTTTTATTGCAATGTCACCCCCCCCCCCCCCTGAAATAAAACATTTCAACTGAAACGAAAAAAAAAAAAGTGTAGTCTACTTTCTGGTTGGAAGATTCCCAAAAGTGACAGATGACATCCAACAGGGTGGAGGTGAACAAGTCTAATGACCACAGGTCGCAGAATGGTGATAATTCTCCTCTTACCATTTTTTAAGACTCATTTTTCGTCGAGGAGGACTATGGCATGTTTAGTAATACAAATAAATAACTCCTAAGCTGATAAAGTGTTAATAATTTATGCAAGAAAATCGTTACAGCCCATGTTTTCAAAGCTCAAATGAGGCATTTTATTCAATGTGTAATCGTGGGCAGCAGTGACGGGGCACTGACAATAGCGGCCCCCGGACACAGTGCAGGGTTGGGCCGTCACAATGACAGCTCGATCCTGCCCATAGCTCTGTGTGCAGGAGCGGACACTGCCATGGGAACAGGTATAGCATGAGAAGGGAAGAGGTTGCAGCTCTGCAGAGGGAGATGGGAGAATAGTCCTGTGCAGATTTATACGCACTGGACTATTTTTGAAGAGTAAAACTGCTGTTAACATGACCTCTACTAATGACACGCCATCCATAGACAGAAGTAGGTAACGGTCATGTGGGAGGACTAGGGGAGAAACACTGTTATTCTGGGATGGACTTGTCCATGAAACAGGGAAATACAAGCAGACCAGGAAGACGTAACCAGCTGGAGGTGCTCAGTCTTGACCAGTGAAGCTCACCAGAGACGTCTACAAATTTCGGAGGAGGTCGACCATGAGGAAGCAACGGCCAAGGTTACCTCCTCCAGTGAGTGCTGGTGTCTTCTACGAGAATAGTTAGTGTGAGGACTTTCGAAGGACAAGTGACAAAACAGTTTGTCCATTCAGGAAGAGCTGGAGAACATTTGTGGAGGACGTGGCCGATACTGAAATTTTACCTTCTCCTAAAATCTGACTAAGCACAGCGGAAAATCTGTTTTGAAGGTCGGGTCTTAGCGCCATTTCACAATGAGTAACACTGTTCTTGTGTCGTGTTCACTGTTTAAACACATCAAACTGGACCATAGAGATCTGCCCTCGGGTGCCATCCAGGGCACTGTAGAGCAGGGATTTTGGGTGCAGCTGGGTTAAAGCATGTCTAGGTATTACTTCAAGAAATTAACCTTTTGTCGAGTTAATGGGACTTGGAGGTGACTCAGAGATGTTTGGTGCAGCGTATGGACTCGTAATTTGTAGACTGCACATGGGTTCTCCGAGGAGAGGAAGGGAACAGCACTAATCTGTTGGGTCTCAGATCCCAGATCCTTTACCTTGCTAACAAATAACCGTCCACCTAATGGCAAGGAGACTTGGGTGGATTATGTAACCAATCCCTCTGGCCTCACAAGGACTTGTCCCGCCATTAGCATGAACACTACAAGTCCCACAAAACAACAGAACAGGAGGCGGCTGCAGATCTTGAACAGGTACCGATGCCGTTCGGATCCCAGCTGTCAAGGAGTAGAAGCCGCGATACCCCCCAGAAGTACAGCAAAGGGCACATGGAAGGGTGAACAGAAGATGAAACGCGCTCGCCTGCCCTCGCCGGCACTAACCGCGGTGGCCGGAGACACCTCTGCGGATACTCAGGGCACAGCAGTGTACAAGAAGCTACACGCTGTCCTCTACTGTCCCGGGATGGTGGATTTATCCGGAGAACAAGGAAAATAAAAACACGGATGAGGGTGAGGTCACTGGAGGACGATTACACGGGATAATAATTCCACTATGAGCTTCTCTCTATGGTACAGCCAATGATGGTGACCAGCACAGGTAGGTACATGAGCTCTGCCATCACTAACCTTCTAACCAGAAGACAACAATGTCCTCTAAAGGACGGAGATTCTGGTCTGGAGGATGGTTTGTTGTATATGGGGCAGTAGTTGGGCCTCTATGTCAACGAATCTCAGGTCTTGTCATTAGTTATGGCTGCCGCACAATGCTACAGAAATAAACTTATCCGTCACACAGCAAGATCAAGGGGAAAGTTACAAATGTATAGAGAATAAAGCCGCCACTACTACTACCACTACTGCTACTACCAGCATCGCCACTACTACCATCACTACCACCACTGCTACTGCTACTACCAGCATCGCCACTACTACCATCACTACCACCACTGCTACTGCTACTACCAGCATCGCCACTACTACCATCACTACCACCACTGCTACTACCAGCATCGCCACTACTACCATCACTACCACCACTGCTACTACCAGCATCGCCACTACTACCATCACTACCACCACCACCACTGCTACTGCTACTACCAGCATCGCCACTACTACCATCACTACCACCACTGCTACTACCAGCATCGCCACTACTACCATCACTACCACCACTGCTACTACCAGCATCGCCACTACTACCATCACTACCACCACTGCTACTACCAGCACTACCACCACTGCTACTACCAGCATCGCCACTACTACCATCACTACCACCACTGCTACTACCAGCATCGCCACTACTACCATCACTACCACCACTGCTACTACCAGCATCGCCACTACTACCATCACTACCACCACTGCTACTGCTACTGCCAGCATCGCCACTACTACCATCACTACCACCACTGCTACTGCTACTACCAGCATCGCCACTACTACCATCACTACCACCACTGCTACTAACACCACCCCCACTAATGCTACTACTACTACTACAGTGATAGGACATGTTCTATCTGTTCCCTGTGTTCGGAGCGCTGCCGCACATGTGAGACACTGTATTGCTCTGTGCACCTATTGCCGACTATGGGTGACGTATACACAGACGCAGCTTGGGCCCGTATATATACACAGACGCAGCTTGGGCCCGTATATATACACAGACGCAGCTTGGGCCCGTATATATACACAGACGCAGCTTGGGCCCGTATATATACACAGACGCAGCTTGGGCCCGTATATATACACAGACGCAGCTTGGGCCCGTATATATACACAGACGCAGCTTGGGCCCGTATATATACACAGACGCAGCTTGGGCCCGTATATATACACAGACGCAGCTTGGGCCCGTATATATACACAGACGCAGCTTGGGCCCGTATATATACACAGACGCAGCTTGGGCCCGTATATATACACAGACGCAGCTTGGGCCCGTATATATACACAGACGCAGCTTGGGCCCGTATATATACACAGACGCAGCTTGGGCCCGTATATATACACAGACGCAGCTTGGGCCCGTATATATACACAGACGCAGCTTGGGCCCGTATATATACACAGACGCAGCTTGGGCCCGTATATATACACAGACGCAGCTTGGGCCCGTATATATACACAGACGCAGCTTGGGCCCGTATATATACACAGACGCAGCTTGGGCCCGTATATATACACAGACGCAGCTTGGGCCCGTGTATATACACAGACGCATCTTGGGCCCGTGTATATACACAGACGCAGCTTGGGCCCGTGTATATACACAGACGCAGCTTGGGCCCGTATATATACACAGACGCAGCTTGGGCCCGTATATATACACAGACGCAGCTTGGGCCCGTATATATACACAGACGCAGCTTGGGCCCGTGTATATACACAGACGCAGCTTGGGCCCGTATATATACACAGACGCAGCTTGGGCCCGTATATATACAAAGACGCAGCTTGGGCCCGTATATATACACAGACGCAGCTTGGGCCCGTATATATACACAGGCGCAGCTTGGGCCTGTATATATACAAAGACGCAGCTTGGGCCCGTATATATACACAGACGCAGCTTGGGCCCGTATATATACACAGACGCAGCTTGGGCCCGTATATATACACAGACGCAGCTTGGGCCCGTATATATACACAGACGCAGCTTGGGCCCGTATATATACACAGGCGCAGCTTGGGCCCGTATATATACAAAGACGCAGCTTGGGCCCGTATATATACACAGACGCAGCTTGGGCCCGTATATATACACAGACGCAGCTTGGGCCCGTATATATACAAAGACGCAGCTTGGGCCCGTATATATACACAGACGCAGCTTGGGCCCGTATATATACACAGGCGCAGCTTGGGCCCGTATATATACAAAGACGCAGCTTGGGCCCGTATATATACACAGACGCAGCTTGGGCCCGTATATATACACAGACGCAGCTTGTCACGGGTATCACAGATACAACCCCTGTAACAGCTGCAGATGCCAAAGGACTCGTGTGAGGTCACAGATACAACCCCTGTAACAGCTGCAGATGCTGAAGGACCCGCGTAAGGTCACAGATACAACCCCTGTAACAGCTGTAGATGCTGAAGGATCAGCGTGAGGTCACAGATACAACCCCTGTAACAGCTGTCGATGCTGAAGGACCCGTGTGAGGTCACAGATACAACCCCTGTAACAGCTGCAGATGCTGTAGCTTCTTACTACAGGGTGACCTCCCGCTCTTGGAGGGATCGGCACAGGACTTGTGCTCTGGCGCCACCTGCCGTCTTACCAGAGGAACCACATCCAGGCAGATTTTATGTTATTTATGTCGTTTTTAATAACCTGTTATAAAATCCCTGGCACTCGCACACACGGACGCGTCGGGGGCCCCGCACACAGCCGTATGGACATGGCATGGGGATTTATTCCACATATTATTATTTTAACCCCTTAACGTGGGGTGTTATGAAGAGGGCTCACGGGCTGAGTCCTCTTCATACAAAGGTGGGAGTTTTTGCATTTTGCAGAAAACCCCCACCGCTAATAACCGCAAAGTCGGCCGCCATCTTTTTTACGATTGCCGCGCCCCAAAGTCATCGGGGGGCGGCGATCGGTTGCCATGGTAGCCTTGGGTCTTCGTTTGACACGAGGCTACATGGCTTCTGGAGATTCGTTACAATGAGCCTGTGGCTCATTGTAATGAATGTGCTGCAGAAATGCCATATACTGCGATACAGAAGTATTATACAGAA